>NW_028120555.1:0-112000 GCF_965178545.1 Coloeus monedula | reverse complement strand
TCAACTTCTACCATATTCCACCCCTAGCCATTTCAGTACAATTACAATATAAGTGTCTCACAATCATGCTACTTAACTTATGACTTAATACCTGCTTTGCCCAATATTCCTCCTAATTAATCTTTATCTCACAGGTCTCATCAATTGCCAGCATTCCCCACCATTTTGTAGCGGGTTCAGTTCGTAACCGGGCAGAAACACCAATTTAGTGTAGTGGTTTGGACCAAAATACTCATTACTGTTTATCTTCTGTGAGATAAGAATTAGGAGAAACGCAAAGCAGGCACCAAACTTGAAAGAATATAAAGAAGTTTATTAACAGACCTAAAAGAAGGAAAAAAAAAAAAAAATTATACCACCTTCAGAACTCTCCTCCCTTCTCCCACTGACAATGTAAAAAGACAACCCTTCAGATGTTCAGTCTGTTTACCACTTCTATAATAACCTTGTTCAGTCCATTTAGAAAGAGAAGTCTTTGCAGATTTGCATTCTATAAATTGCACAACCCCTTCAGTTGGTGTCTGTGTCTTTGGTGCTGACCCTGCCCACCAGCAAAACAGGGCCCCATCCTGCCTGAGTGTTACCTGGGAAGACAAAACCCCTCACTCCAAATGTCCCCCCTTCCTCCTTGTTCCCCCCACTTTATGCACTGGCCATGATGTCCTGTGGTCTGGGATATGCCTGGGGTCAGTTGGGGTCAGCTGTCCTGGCTGTGACCCCTGCCAAGCTCCCCGCACCCCCAGCCCCTCACCAGCGTGGCCGGACGAGGGGCAGGAAAGGCCTTGGCTCTGTGCAAGCTGAGCAAGAACAAAACCATCTCAGTGCGAGCAACGCTGTGCTCAGCACAGAGCCCAACACAGCCCCAGAGAAAGGGCTGGCAAGGAAATTCCCTGTGGCCCAGCCCACAGCAGCACCCCATGGCCACCCAGCATCACCACGGCTCCACGGGTTCCTTTCCATGGCCCCGGCCCTGGCCACGGGACCTTGGGCTGGTGGCCACGGCAGCCGCCTGTGGCCCAGGGCTGCGTGCCCGTGTCCATGGCAGCAGTGCCCGGCCACGGGCCCTGAGTGCAGGTGACCGTGCCAATGCCCATGGCAGCGGGGCCAAGCGTTGGTGTCCGTGGCACCAAAGTGAGGAACGGGTCCCTGTGGCCGCTGCCGTGGCACCTGAGGGCATCAGCGAGTGTCACTGCAATTGTAGCTGGCACCAGCCCGGCACCGCTCTGTCCTGAGGGCTGCCATGGCAGCCGAGGGCAGCCACAGCTCTGCGGGCAAGTGGCCACGGAGCCTGACTGCAGCAATGGGGCCTGGGGGGGTTTCCAAGGGCACTGGAACTGCTGAGGGTTGCCATGGCATCCAACCCCCTGGGATGGCACACAGCCACCCTGGGATGGCACACAGCCACCCTGGGATGTCACAACCCATTCTGTGATGTCACACCACCCATCTGTGATGTCACAGTGCTCTCTGTGATATCACTGTGATAGCTCTGTGATGTCACAGCTGACTCTATGATGTCACACAGCCACCCTGTGATGTCACACGACCACTCTGTGATGTAACACCAGCACCCTGTGATGTCACAGCCGTCTCTGTGATGTCATAGTCTGCCCAGTGATGTCACAGCCCAAGCTGTTATGTCACAGCACCACTCTGTGATGTCACACCAATACCCTGTGATGTCACAGCACCACTCTGTGATGTCACACAGCCCCTTCCTGACATCACAGCTGCTCTGTGGGTCTGTGACACAGGCACAGAGGTGTTCCCAAAACTTCAGTGAAACAAAACCTCCTCAGCACCAGCGCAGCACGAAGCAGCAGCATTCTTTATTGGGCCGGATGCACGAGGGGAGAGCCCCTCCCAAAGCCGTGGGTGCCGAGTTCAGGAATGTTCCTGTTTGCAGACTGTGCTTCACAGACACATTCCCAGATTGTCCCACCAGAAACACACACACGATCATCATTGCCCCAAAATCATTGCAGATTTCCCCCACCCCTTTGCACATCCCTTCTTCTGCCCTGGGGGTCTCTTTGGGGGTCCCTGGTGGTCGCTGACCCCAAAGCCAGCCCTGACTGCCCGGTGAACTGGTGAAAGTTGGCACACCTGGGCTGGTTGCTGCCCACAGAATCAGCCTTGGGCGGGTCCATGGCCAGTGGCTTTTGGAGAAGAAGCATTGTATGAACCCACCAGGTGCAAACGGTTTTTCATCTGGCAAATTTCCCCCCCTTGGAGGGCTGTGAAGCTTCTCTTCCCTTCAAGCCTTCAGAAGCCTCACTCTGCTCCTTTACTCACATCCCACGAGTTCCTCAGCTGCTTTCACAGCCATGTTCTTTACACAGCTCAAAGCAAGTGTCATAAGCACAAGTAGTGCTGTGATCCCAGTTAGACTTTGCAAAAGTGAGGCCAACCATCAGTCAGGGAAAATCCAAGTCCTTGAAATATTTTATCCAAACAGTTACAGTCTAACCTTCCCCTTAATTCCCTGCTGGATGCAGCAGCCGATTTTATCCTCTCTACCTGATCATCCAATCCAGCATCACATTTGGAATGTGCACACAACAAGTGTTGCTGTTTGTCCTGGGTTGCAGTGTATTCTATTACCATCCCCATCAGCCGTTGAAATCAGGTGGGGCAGTGTTTCCTTGCCTCCTCCCCCCAGACTATCTTGCTGTTAATGGCCCATCATTGTCCTGCCGCATGACTCAGAGATAACTCCCTCTGGACTATCATCTGTTAATGGGCCCAATCAACACCTGGCCTCATGACTCATTACCCCATTGTGAGATGCTCCACCCAGAGGGAGGAACCAAGCATCCCAGCGTGGATATAAGCTGAGGCTGAACACCAGAGAGGGAACCTTTCCACTGGATTTTCAGAGGACAGGAGCTACACAGCCACCACTGGACCTTCTGAGGAGGAGCAGACCCTTCTTTTTTTCTACAGGATTGCCACTTCAGGAGGACTGCAGCCACCATTCTACCAGACCACCACCACCACCCTGACTAACAGGGTGCCAGGTTGTATCTTAACTCTGTCAGTTTAACCCAGTGTTATCTGCTTTTATTGTTTTTTTGTTTTTCTTTCCTCCTCCTTTTATTTCCCTATTAAATTGTTATTCTGACTTGGTGTCTCCCACTAGTTTGTTTTCAAACTAGTACACTGTTTCAGTTCAAGAATCCACACACTCCCTGTCCATGTAGCAGCAATGGGGCTAAAGCCAATCTGCTCTGGAAGGTCATTTTAGCTGGGGCTGGCAATTGTTCCTTTATTTCAGCAAACCCCAAAGGAGCTGCATTCACTGAAGTTCCCATTTGCAGAGCCCAATGGTGTGGGGCTGGTCTGTTCCTAAAGGCAGATCTTTGCGGAGCAGAGATGGATTCTAAAATCCATCCTGCTGGAGTTCCCGCACTGGAATGTTTCCCAGTTCCATCCCCTTTAATCTTTCCCCACAGTCGGGTTCCCAGTGGTGACTCCTTGCACGAGGGACGGAACGTTCATACCCCCAGTGTCCGTGGTGCTCCTGATTCTCCCAGGGGCAAACGTGTGCTCCAAATTCCATCCCTTCCCACCCATCCTGGGGCTCCTAAGGATCTGACCGTGTCCTGCTGACACTCTGTGCCTCTCCAAGGCTCCTTGTTTGTTGGCTCAGCCCAGGTGTCCCTGAGAAAGGCAGAATCATTTCTACAAACACAGCCCAGCCTCAGAGCCTGGGCCACAGCCAGGAGCCGCTGGACCTCAGCATTCCAAACAGCTCAAGTGTCTGTCCCAGGGCAATCCCACTTTTCCTTGGTCCTGGGATCCTTTGGCCTTGACCTTGTTAAATCTGGATATTTTATACCCACCTCTAAGGGGTCCTGTGGGAGGCCTGGGCTCCCTGCCCAGCCCAGACACCCCTGAACTGGCTGCAAACATTCCCAGTGTCCTGTCTGAGGGCCATTCCATACTGCTGGAATTTGACAGCCCCAGGGGGTATCAGTGCAATCTGTCAGCTGATCAATATTTCCTGAGGTAATTTCCAGATCCGCTTTGGAAATGTTACAATTCTCAGCACTATTGTTCTGATGTGTCCATGGTAAGGAATATTCTCCTTCCATCCCTGTCCAGGTGCCCTGGGTGCTATTTCCTTCCCACACGTGTTCCCAGATTTTTGTCAAATTGCTGACTGAAGCTCCCCATGGCACTGGATTTTCTGCAGAGGTTGGTGTTGGCAAACAAGCTGTTAAGGGGTTACATTCTGTCATCTGCCAACATCTTGCAGTGACTTTGAAAACCGCGTTTCCCTTCCCAGAAGTCAGGAACATTGTTTCTATTATTATTATAGATACACAATGATTGATCATCTCCATCTAGATCCAATAAATAGTATCCCCTTAGAAAATCAGATTCAATACCTCAAACAATAGGATTTATGTAAAACCCCAAACCCCACGGTGTCAGTCAGTCTTGTTTCTGCTGTGTTTAATGTGGGCTCGCTGGTTTTACCCACATGTGATGAACCCCAAGTTGGATTCCTTCTACCTTGAGTGCAGGGTAGGTTACCAGGAGGACTTGAGATGGTCCCTTCCACTTTGGCTGGATTGTGCCAAAATTCCAGGTTCTGGTGCACACCGCATCTCCTGGTTGGAAAGGATGTACAGGCGAGTCCAGCCCCAATGATCTGTTGAGAACCATGCACCTTTTAAGGCTTACAAGAGTTAGTCCCAGTGCTATTAAATATTCATTTCTGCAAAACTTCTGAGCCTTCCCTTGTCTTGTTGGTGCCACATGGGAAAGCTTCTGGCCATCCAGAAAAAGGATCCACCAATGCCAAAATGTGCCAGTGCCCCTTCTGCCTGGGCACTTCTGCAAAATCAGTTGGCCAAAATCACCTGGTGATTCCCATTTAACGAGCCCTGGAGGCAGCCTTCTTCCTTCAAAACCAATCCCATCTTTCTCAACAACTGATCTATCATTTTTTGCCATTTTTCTGCTTACTAGATGCCTTTGTAAACTGGCCACCAGATTCTCCATTTCCTCCTGTGTTTGCTGATGTTTTAGTTCCGTTCTACATTAATTGTGGAGCTACAATTACCTGCCCACACGGGGTTACCAATCACCTGCTGGGATTTTCCGTAGCTGCTGCTGCTGCTGGGGCTGACTGCCTGTCCTGATCACTGGAATCTGGTTGTTGTTGCAGAACATTCCAGTTTTTTCTAGGTATTAGTGCAAGGAGAGCTTTTGCAGCACCCTCTTGAGCTGCTTGGTCAGCCAATGGATTCCCTGGATTACCTGGGGAGTCTCCAAACCCATGGGCTTTACAAGGGCATCAGGGCCACTTCTTTTGGCTTTGGCACACTCTGCAGTAGGGGACTGATTTCTTTTTGTGCTCACTGGAGACCTCTGTGCCCTTTCCTTCCATGTGGCTCCCTGGGCGTGTATTATTGCAAACCCAGAGCTCAAATCAGTCCATATGGTCACCCTTTGTCCTTCAGGGATTTCTAGGCAAGGTCATTCATTCTGCTTTTTGTGCTGCTCTGTTCAAAGCTAAAGCCTGGCCTTCTAGGACCTGGCTCGAGGTTCCCACTGCACACCCAGCTGCCCGTTTCCCATCCGCACCACGCTGCTCCCACCAGGGTGCAGGGCCAGTGCTGGCTCCTGCATGGGATTGCTCTCGAGGTCCCAGAGTCTGCCAGAACACACTTGTTCCATGCATCCCAGGCAGTCATGGCACAAAGACTCCAAGCCTTCTCTTAGAAGGGACTCCAACACTTCCCTCTTCCAACCTTGGGGACCTTGAACCAAACCGTGCAAAGCTTTTGCTGCACCCTTACAGGCAGGTCAACAGTTTACACCAGGAAAGGAAACGGGAAAGGAAAAGGAAAAGGTGCCTTGATCTGAGCAGGGCTCTTTCTCTGATGTCCTTTGGAGCAGGGATCAAAGGCTCTCCCCAGAATCCTTCCGTGCTGCCTGCAGGTGCTGCCATCCCTCAGATGTGTTGGAATTCCAGAGGATGAGGCCACGGGGTGTCCCAATGGTGCCTTGGTTCCATGGCCCCGCAGTGTAACCATGGTGTCCTTGGCTCTGCAGTGGCACAATGGACCCTTCATTCCATGAGGCCCCACAGTGTGGCAATGGTCCCTTGAGTCCAGGAGGCCCCACAAGGTCCCAATGGTCCCTTGGTTCCATGGCCCCGCACTCTCACAATGCTCTCCTTGGCTGCACAAGGTCCCGCAGTGGCACAAGGGTTTCATTTTCTCCTGGATTTCTTTTAGCTTGCTTTCTTTCTTCATTCTTTCCTCTTTTTTCTTTCTTTTTCCTATTTTTTTTGTTGCTTTCTTCTTTCTTTTATTTTTTCTTGTGTCTTTCTTTTTTTCTTTTTCTCTTTCTTTTTTGGTTCTTTCCTCTTTTTTTAAAAAGTTTTTTTGTTTCACATTACTTAGTCTTTCTTTCTTCTTCTCTTTTTCTTCACTTTTTAAATTTTCTGGTTGATTTCTTTTCGTTTTCTTTCCTTCTTTTTTCTTTCCTTCATTTTTTTACCTTTTTTCTTTTTCTTGTCTTTGTTGCTTTCTGTTTTTCATCTTTCTTTCTTTTTCTGCTTTCTTTGGTTCTCTTGTTCTTTCATTTTTTCTCATGTCTTTCTTTCTGTCATTTTCTTTCTTCCTTGTTTCTTTCTTCTTTTTTTGACTTTTCTTAACATTTATTTTCTTGTTGCTTTCAGTCTTTCTTTTTTTCTTCCTTTCCTTCTTTCATTTTTATTACCTTCTTGCTTTTTTCTTTATTTCTTCATTTTTCAATATTTCTCTTGGTTCTTTAATTGTTTCTTGCTGCTTTCTTCATTTTATTTTTTCATTTTTCTTCCTGGTCTCACATTATTGAGTCTTTCCTTTATCTTTTACTTTCCTTTGCTTTTTAAATTTTCGTGTTGATTTCTTTTAGCTTGCTTTCTTCATACTTCACTCTTTTATCTTTTTTTCTTTCTTTTAAAGTTTTTTTGTTGCTTTGTGTTTTCCTTCATTCTCTTTTGGCTTTCTTTCTGTTCTTCTTTTGTTTTTTTCTTGTGTCTTTCTGTTCTTTTTTTCTTTCTTCCTTGCTTCTTTCTTTCTTCTTTTTTTTTCTTTTCCTTTTATTTTTCTGTTGGTTTCATGTTATGTACTCTTGCTTTCTTTGTTTATTTCTTTGTTTCTTTCTTCTTTTCTAATTTCTTCACTTTTTTCATTTTCTTGTTAGTTTTTCTTTTCTTTCACTTTCTTTCTTTCCTCTTTTCTTCCTTTCTTTCATTTTTATTATCTTTTTGCTTCCTTGCTTCATTTTTTTAATGATTTTTCTTTTCTTTTTAAATAATTTTTCCTTGTTGGTTTCATGTTATTTAGTCTTGCTTTCTTTCTAATTCTTTTCATTTTTAATCACTTTCATTTCCTTTTTTATATGTCTTTTGATCTTTTTCCTTTCTTCTTTTCTTTTTTTTTCATTTTTATTATATCTTTCTTGCTTCCTTCCTTCATTTTTAATTTTTTTCTTTTTTTTTTCTATTTTATTATTTCTTGTTGCTCTCTTTCCTTCTTTCTTTTTTTCTTTCTTCTATTTTTCTTTTCTTCCTTCCTTTCCTTGTTCCTTCCTTCCTTCCTTGCCCAATTCTCACCCCACTTAAGGGATGCAAAGCAGCAGGATCCCCTCCCAATTGGGATCCCCTCACCCTCCCAAAATGTGGGGACTTCACCTCAGCCCCCCAAATTGCGGGGGGTTTTGGCACCTTCCCCAAATTCACTGCAACCTCCCAGAAGCCACCTAGAGGCCCCAAAATTGTCAAAAAGCAGCAGGAGCCTCCCCAAAAGCAGCTCCTTCTTTCCCTTCCTGAAATGCCCCACTCCAAGTGCCCAAACCACCCCATCAATCCCAAACTTCATCCCACCCCCACAATGCCACCCCCATCCCATCCCCACCCCACCCCTCCTGGACACCAATTCCCCTTCTGTGCTTCCTGACTCCCCACAGCCGGGCCTTGGGGCTGACGGATCGAGCCATTTGGGGCTGCCATCGACACATTGGGGCTGGCATTGAGTTGATTGCAGGCACCCGCTCAATCCCTCCATCCCAAATGGGAGCTTGGAACCTCTCCTCAGCCCTTGCTGTGCCCATGGGCTCACCTCAAGTCCCAAAATGAGAGCCAGGGCCCCACAGCCCATTCAGAACCTCTCAACATTGCCACAAACAGCAGCATCCTTCCCAAAATGGGCTGCCCGGCTCCCTGACAATAGGTCCCTCTTCCAAGGAACAGAGCCCCCCTCTCACAACCTCTCCCGAAGCATTGGGGGCACCCCAAAACTGCCTCAGGAACGGGACATACCCTGAGATCCCTTCAGGAATGTGGGATACCCCAGAACCCACTGAGGATCGGGGTCCCCCCGGCCTCATCATGCGCAGCCTTCAGCTGTCTCAGGCAGAGCCCATCACGCCCTCAGCAGCCCCAGCCCAGCCCAGCCCAGCCCTCCTGGGCAGGAAGCCCCAATGGCCGAGCCGGCCTGGGACACTTGCAGGGATGCGGGGGCAGCCGCAGCTTCTGGGGCCAGCCTGGGCCAGGCCCTGAGCGCCCTGCCAGGGAACCATTGCTGCCCCACATCCCATCTCAGCCTGCCCTCGGGCAGCGGGAAGCCGTTCCCTGGGGCCCGGCCCCGCAGGCCCTTGGCAAGAGTCTCTCTCAGCCAGCAATTGCTGCTCCTCCCTGCTGCGGGGCCCAAGCTGCAAGTTGATTTTCTGCCGCTGGCCCCGGCCCAGCCCCGAGCCAGGGCCAGGACCTTGCCCTGGAGCTCTGCGGGCGCTGTGGAAAGCTGAGAGGCAGCTCTGGCTTCTCCACTTTTCCTGTGCTAAAGCTGCCTGGCAGAAGAAATGGAGGGACAGCTCTGGTGGCACAATCCCTCCCGGCCCAGGGCCCAGCGCTGGGAAGGTCTTTCCGTGCCGAGGCTTTGCTGCGGCCAAGGAAAGCTCCTGGCTCAGGGTCACCTTTCCTGCTGGGCCAGAGCCCCCGAGTGGCCCAGCAGCAGCAGAGAATTCCAGCACAGCCCCGGCACGGGCAGGGCGGCCCTGGGCGGGCTGCGGGAGCCGGCAGTGCCTGAGCTCAGAGCAGCTGAGCCCGGGGGCTCTTGGCCAAGGCCGAGGCCCAGCGAGCATTTCTCAGCTCGCAGGGCGGCCTGGAAAGGTGCTGGGAGGGATCATTCACCCCCCAGGGCGGTCCCAGTGGCTCCCAGGATTTCCATCTCCGTGCTCCCAGTGCTGCTCCCAGCCCTGATCCGTGGGGATGGCAATGTCCTGCTCCCTTCCCGGGGCAGGCTCACACCTGAGCCAGGTGTGCAGGGCAGGACCTTGCCCTGAGCCCAAGCCCTGTCCCCCCTGCAGGATCTGCTTCCCATCGGCCTCTTCCTCCTGCGGCCCCAAGCCCAGCTCGGTGCTGAACGAAGGGCGCTGGGCCGGGGTCATCCCCCGGCGGGGGCTGCGCACCCCCTCTGCCCCCTCCCCAAATTCCCTCCCGGGGCAACAGGGGCTGCCTCAGGAGCCCTGGGGCTCCTGGGGCTCCATGCTTTCCTTCCTAAGGAAGAGAACCGTCCTTCCCATCCAGGCTCCCATGGCCAAAACTGAGATTTACCTCCCAAATTCTGTCTGTCCAAGGATTGCTCCCAGACAAAAGCTGCCATGAGAGACAGGTCTGGCTGCCCTCGCCCATGGTGGCCACCTATCATCTTCTACAAAACTCTTGGACTTTGTGCTTTTCTTTCATGTGGAATAAACCCATCCTTCTCAACAAGGTGCTCATGGCCAAAATTGGGATTCCACCTCCCAAATTCCCAATATCCAAGGGTTGCTCCCAGACAAACCTGCCAGGACAGACAGATGTGGCTGGCCTTGGCCTCTGGTGGCTGTAGCTCAGCTGCCCTGAATCCCTGGGGCTCGGTGCTGCCCTTCCTCTGGAGACCACTGTGACCCTGCATGGCCTCGTGGAACCCAGGGGCCATTGTGACCCTGCAGGGCTGGTGGCACCAAGGGGACCATTGTGACCCTGTGGCGTTCCATGGAACCAAGGGGCCACTGTGGCACTGCTGGCCCCAAAGAACCGAGGGGCCTTTGTGAGAGGGCAGCTGAGGAGGCCCAGAGTGGACACCAGGAGAAAGGAATTTCCCTCCCAGGCAGGGCTGGGGTGTAACACGTCCCCCAGAAGGAGTCTGGAGCAGCCCAAGGCTTTGTGTGCCCAGGCAGAGGCAGGCAGGACGCAGAGCTGCCAGCAAAGGAAGGGGCCAGCCAGGTGGGGCAGCCGGGGGGATGAGGACAGCCTGCAGGGACAGAGGCGCATGGCAGGGACACCGTGGGACAGCCTGGGCTGCAGAGGGCAGAGGGATGGGCAGCAGCTGCAAGGCCCTGACAGAGCCAACTTGTGCAGCCCTTTGGCCACGGCTGCTGGCCCTGGCCCTGAGGCCAGGAGGGGACAAGTGACCTCTGCAGCCCTGGGGCCTCAGGGCCTCCTTGTCCCTGCCCAGCAGCCTGGCAGGGGCTGCCCCATGGTGCTGCCCTGGGCACTGCACATCCCCACATCCCAGTGCCCCGGCAAGAGCCCTGAGCACTGAGGGAGGGACAGGATCTGCCTTGCCAGGGGCTGGGGCTCAGGCCTTGGCCCTTTGCACTCATGGAACACAGCCAGCTTTGCTCAGCACCAGAGACACCTTTCCCTTGCTTGTCCCCCCCTGCCATCGCTGCCTCCAGAGTTCTGCTCTCACTGGAACCTGGGGACACTTTCACGTGAGTCGTGTCCCTCACTGGGACCCATTAAAAGTTAAAGAAACTTTGGACTTTGAATCTGACTTTGAGTTCTTGGGAAGTTTTTTGAAGATGCTCTGAGGGACTGAGTCTGATGTGAACAACACCAAAGGCCCGAGAGGGTCATTAAAATCCTTGTGCTGCTGCTGTGCTGCTGAGCTGGGCCAGGCTCCTGGCACAGAGGGAACTCTCAAGCTCCTGGCAACCAGTGAGAGCTTCAAAGAGGCAGCTCTGCTGAGGAGCAGCTCCTCTGCCAGCCCAGCAGGGCTGAGGGCACTGCCTGCAGGTACCTGGCAGGAGTGAGCAGAGAGCTGGCTAAAGCAGCTGGGAGGGCAGCTCTGAACTCATTCCTGGAGAAACCTTCCCAGCGTGGGACACAGTGAGTCTCTGGCTGCAGGGATCCTCTAGAGCTGGCCCATGGCACGGCTGCCATGGCTGTGAGGATGGCTCTGCTGCCGTTCCTGCCTTGGGGGAGGATGTGCTGCAGAGCGGGGCTGCCCTGGGCACCGTCAGAGGGACAGGGCAGGACGGCTCCTGCTGCCAGGGCCGGCTGCAGGCTGTGAAGGTGGGCAGCAGCCAGGGGTGCCCAGGGCTGTCCTGCAGAGCAGCTCCTGCAGCCCTGAGGGCTCTTTGCCAGGCCAGGGCATCTGCCACCTGCCAGGGGCAGCTCTCAGCCTGCCTGGCAGCTCCCCATGGGCGGTGCAGGGGAGCTGTGGCTGCAAGGAGTGACTCCTGCAGGGCAGGTCCTGCTGCTGTGGAGAGGCTGCTGTGGGGGCCAGGGCTGCTCAGAGCTCCAGCTCATGCCCAGCTCATTCCTGAGGGGATTTTCATGAGCACATTCAGGGCAGGAGATTCCTGCTTGAGTCTCTGCTTTCCTCAGTTTGTGCTCCCACTTTTCCCAGGCTCAGCTTGGTGGGAATGGAAACTCAGCTGTGCAGGTGGAGCAGGGGCTGAGGCTCTTAAACCATCCCACTGAGGATTCCTGGGAGCCTCAGCAAGTGCCTGCACCTCCGCGGCCTCCAGATCCAGCCAGCATCACCTTTCCATGGTGCCCAGGCCCGGGGGAGCTGCTCTTTAATCCCCGCAGCCCCGAGCGGCTGCCGGGCAGGGCTGGCCCAGGGGCTGGGCTGGGCTCCGGCAGCAGCGGCAGGGACGGAGCCCGGGCCGCAGGAGCAGCTCCCGGCTGGGACAGCTCCAGCAGCAGAGCCGTGGGCAGGGAGGGAGGGAGGCAGCGCTGAGGGCAGCCCTGCTGAGGGGAGCTGTGGCAGCTGCCGGGCCTGCCCTGCAGTGCAGACACCGCGCTGAGCAGCGCAGCCCCGGTGTCCCCTCGCAGCCAGCACAGCCCTCAGCCCGGGGGCTCGGGGCCCTCAGCCCGGGGGCTCGGGGCCCTCGGTGCCCTCCTGGGCCGGCAGAGCAGCACCAGAGATGAAGGGCATCTCTGCGGCCGCGGGCCCGTTCCTGCTGCCCGGGGCCTGAGGGCGACTGTCCTGCCCTGGTGCTGCCCGGGAGGGGCTGGGCAGCGCTGCGCAGGGAAAGGCTTTTCCTCAGGGCCCGGCTCTCTCTCCTTGCCCTGCTCAGCTGCTCCTGGCGCTGCTCAGGGGCTCTCTGGGAATGGCAGCTCCAGCTGCAGGCTCAGGCCCAGCCCTGGGGCTCCTCCTGTGCAGGCTGAGCACAGCAATGGGGTGTCCCAGCTCCCTGTGCCCCGGGAGCTCTGGGCACGCCGGGCTGGGAGGCTGGCAATGAGCCGGCTCTCCTCCAGCAGGGCCATGGACAGGACCCTCGCTGTGCCCTCGGGATGCCATCCCAGCTGTGAGCTGCCTTCCAGGGGACACTGGGGCCGGGAGTGTCCTTGGCCAGCAGTGGGGCTGAGACTCTGAGAAAGGCTGAGCCACTTTGCTCTGCTGTGGGTCCCTCTGCTCTCAGCTGTGCCAGGCTGATTTTCAGGGGAACACAGTGACTGCCCCCGATCTCAGGAGGGGCAGCTGGGGACAGATGGAGCGACAGAGCAGCTTCCCTCACCCTTCTCTGAGTTACAGCCAATGCTCTTGCCTTGCACAGCTCTCTGCTCTCCCTGGGCACGGCAGGAAACCCTCTCAAAGTGCCTTTGGCCGTCACCGTTCCTTAGCCCTGGCACAGGAGATGCTGCCCAGCTCCTCTGCCTCAGGAGCACTTTGGGCTGATGGAGTCCAGCCCCAGGACCGGCCCCTGTCCCCATTCCCATGTCCCCGCTGAAGCAGAGCAGAGCTGACTCCTCGCTGTCCATGGGCGCAGCCCCTGCTCGTCACAGCAACGGGGCCAGATCCCAGCAGAGCTCCAGGCACGGGGCTGAGGGAAGGGCTCTGAGAAAAGGAAAACTGGGGGGCAGGGCCAGGAGAAAGGGCTTGGACATTGCTCAGCAAAGTCTCCCCTGACTCCTCACTGTCTCGTCCTTCAACAGCACTCCATGGCCAGAGGCTCAAAATGTGCAACAGCAGCTCCATCAGCCCCTTCCTCCTGCTGGCATTGGCAGACACGCGGCAGCTGCAGCTCCTGCACTTCTGCCTCTTCCTGGGCATCTCCCTGGCTGCCCTCCTGGGCAGCGGCCTCATCATCAGCGCCGGAGCCTGCGGCCAGCACCTGCACAGCCCCATGTTCTTCTTCCTGCTCAGCCTGGCCCTCACCGACCTGGGCTCCATCTGCACCACTGTCCCCAAGGCCATGCACAATTCCCTCTGGGGCACCAGCCACATCTCCTACTCAGCATGTGCTGCTCACGTGTTTTTCTTTCTCTTCTTCCTCTCAGCAGAGGATTTCCTCCTCACCATCATGTGCTACGAGCGCTACGTGTCCATCTGCAAAGCCCTGCACTACGGGACCCTCCTGGGCAGCAGAGCTTGTGCCCACATGGCAGCAGCTGCCTGGGCCAGTGCCTTTCTCTACGCTCTCCTGCACACGGCCAATACATTTTCCCTGCCCCTGGGCCAGGGCAATGCCCTGGGTCAGTTCTTCTGTGAAATCCCACACATCCTCAAGCTCTCCTGCTCCAAATCCCACCTCAGGGAACTTGGGCTCATCACTGTCAGTGCCTGTTTGGTGTTTGGCTGTTTTGTGTTCATTGTTTTCTCCTATGTGCAGTTCTTCAGGGCTGTGCTGAGGATCCCCTCTGAGCAGGGCCGGCACAAAGCCTTTTCCACGTGCCTCCCTCACCTGGCCGTGCTCTCTCTGTTCCTCAGCACTGTTATGTTTGCCCACCTGAAGCCCCCCTCCATCTCCTCCCATCCCTGGATGTGGCAGTGTCAGTTCTGTACTCGGTGGTGCCTCCAGCCCTGAACCCCCTCATCTACAGCCTGAGGAACCAGGAGCTCAGGGATGCCCTGAGGAAAGTGAGGACTGGATACTTTTCACAAGTTAAAATCTTTCTATTTCCTTCTGCCATGCGAGGAAAATGATGACTAGGATGCTTCTCAGAAGCAATAAACTCTCTCTTTTCTGCTCCAGAACCTTCAGAATGTAACTCTTTACAATCTTGGCCTCTTTTTCCTCTTTGTCCATATTTTCATTGGTGCTTTTTCTTATTCTTTTTCTGGTGTTATTCTGCTTTTTATAAAGTACTGTAGTACTACTCCTAGCATTTCTGCATGAACATCTACCTTTCTTTTGAAACACAAAGACTTTCAGGAGGCTTCTTCCCTGTGCATTTGAATCAAAACAAGGGGCTGTCCTGACCTTTGTGTCCAAGGTTTGTTCCTCAGCCCTTCTCTGGCTCTGCAGGGGCAGTGCCTGTGGGCAGAGCTGGAGGGAAGAGACTCCCAGCACAGCAGCACGGCCAGGGACAATGGCCCAGCCTCTTCCCACCTCTGCTCTTCCCAGCTCCACACTCCCTTTCCCAGCCCTTCTGAGGGTGCAAGGCCGGAGTGCTCGGGCAGCTCGGTCACTGTCCTGCTGCGTGTCCGTGCTGTGAGCACAGGCAGGGACAGGCCACGGGCACTGCTGGGACACAGCCGGGCTCCAGCACAGCAGCTCCATCAGCAAAGGGCATCTCCTGGGGGCAGGGCAGGAAGGCTTTGCTCTCCTCCAGAGCTGCTGTCAGGAATGTGCCCCAGGAATGCCCTGGCAAAGCAAACCCCAGTGCCCAGGGGCAGGGGGGAGTGTGCAGGGGGGGCAGGCAGCAGTGTCCTGGCACTGCCAGAGCTCCTGGGATGGACCTGAGGGAGCAGCAGAGCAGGGCCTGGGCTGTGCCTTTGTTCCGGGCACAGCCTGGGAAGGTGCCCAGGGCAAGTGTCCCACACCAGCCCCTGCCACCAGCAATCCCAGCACTGGCCTCTGCCCTCCCCTGCAGGAGGTTGTTTGTCCCTGCACGGAGGGACACCAAGTGACCAGGCCAGCAGTCCGTGTTTGCTGTGTCCTGAGGAGCCTTCAGCAGTGCATCGAGTGGGTGTGGGGAGATGAACCCGAGTGAGCACAAACACCATCAGCAGCACTCGGGGCTGGCACAATTCCAGGGGCACAAACTGTGCCCTGAGGCCACTTCACTCCCAGAGTAATGTCCTCTGGGAAAGCACCTGTTATAAACATATAGTATTGGCTTCTCGCAAAGTATTAAAGTAGATATTATATAATGTTAGAAATGCTTTTTGCTGTGTGGATGTAGTTTTCTCTCGTTTTAGCAAGAATGTTAGCAAGTGTGAGCAAGTAAGATAACCTCCAAGGGAGCAGAGGATGAGGCCCAAGGAGCTGCTAATCAACACTTTGTCCAGAGAACAAAAGGGCCCAAAAGCTGCTCCGCCCGGAGAACGGGCAGCCAGGAGGGTCCGAGAGCTGCTATCACCGCTCTGCCCGGGGGGCAAAGAGGCCCAAAGCTGCAATCAGCCCTGACTGTCTGGAGAATTAAGAGATCCACCCCACCATCGACTCTTACCTAGCGGGCCCAACCCCAAGAATCAAAAGAAATAAAACCACAAGGCAGAAGACTACGCATGCTCTAAAAAGGCGGACCCAAGGAGTGGCCATGCAGATCAATTCCTGGAAAAGTTTTAATATGAATACAGAACAGACAGTAAAAATGGTATAAAAGAGACTCACCTCGGGCATCAGGTGTGCTCTTGGCAGAGCGCCAAGGCACCCGGCCGTTATCCCTTTGCTTTATTTTACGTGTCTCTTATTGTCTTTATATTAAACTCTTTAAATTCTAACAGGAGAGTGAACCTCGCTTTTCACAGCACCTGAATTCTTTGCTGGGCTGTGCTGAGAACTGCATGGAGACAAACGTCCAGGGCAGGGAGGCTCCAGGGAAAGTGCTCAGGACAGCCAAGGGCTGCACAGAGAGACACCGGAGTGGTGGGTCTGTGGGGAGAAATCACAGCTGCCTCCCTTGGGAATCGCCCCCAGGACCTGGACAGGCCTGTGCTGTGTTCTGGGCACTGACCTGGAACCGAGGGATGTGGAAAAGGCCTCTGGTGTCAGGGATGTTGGGAAGGCTGGGCAGGCACTGGCATTTGTCCCTCAGGGATTCCATGAGGGTCCTGCCAAGATGAGCTCTGCTCCTCCTTGGAGCCCTTCATGGGCACAGAGGGCTGAGAGACCTTTCCAGGACAGGCTCAGGCCAAGGAGCCCTTGAGTCTCTCAGCCCCCCGTCGGTGCCTGCTGGAATTCAATCCCCCTCCCCATCCCGCAGCAGCCCCGCATTTCCCTCCTCCAGCCTTGCTCTCCAGCACAGCCACGGGGGCTCTTCGGGCTCTCGGCTTTTCCTGCAGCCACCGAGGCCAGCTGAGCTCTGCCTTCCCCACACTCAGCCCTGCCCAGCGCAGGCAATGCCCAGAAATTCCCTGTGTGTCCCTGGCCTCGCTGTCAGCCCCGGCAGCGGCTCCGTGGCCCCTCTGTGCCCCGCTGCCCCAGCCATGGTGCCCCAGCCCCTGTGCAGGCCCAGCCCAGGACAGGAGCGCTGCGGGTGGGAACGGCCCCTGGGCCCTGCTGCCCACAGCAGCCTTGGGGCTCTGCGCTGTTGAGCTTTGGACGGGGTACCCTTCCTTCCCGGACCAGGGTGAGAGAGCAGAGGAGGCTGCTGTTCTGCTGAGTTCTGTATTTCATAGTCTCACAGCTTTCTTGAAGGCAGAGTTCAAAGGGGGTTACATGATAAAGGCAAGCAGCAACAGCAACAACAGGCAAAACAGCTTCTTCTTCTTCTTCTATATGCTCTATATGCTCTATATGCTCTATATGCTCTAGACTCTATATTTTTTCTTACAGAAGTGTGGATTAGATTTGTTAATTGGCCAATAAGATTAACACACGATTCTAGTTTTCCTTTTCTTAACCTATCCTGGTCTAATTCTAACAGTCGTAAGCCTCACACCAGTGTTACACAGGTATTACACAGATTTGTGGATGCAGTTTCTATCAACTCTTATTGTTTATTTGAACGCTCTATCTAAAAAATGTGAACAGTGTCATTCTATCCATATTTTGTCTAAAGTAAAGAATTCTGTGAAAAGGTAACCCTGCTGCAGTAAGAACTGTGTTTAAGGTCTCTGCTGCAGCTTTTCAATGTTTAAGGCACTTAGCATATATTTCTACTAAAGGTTAAAAAATCTGTATTTCTATTTCACTTTGGTGTGACTTCATGTATCTCAGCTTGTCCAAAGGTTTTAATTCAACCCCTGTGCTTTGGCTTCCCTCTGGGCCTGAGTCCAGAGGAGCTTTCACTTCAACAAAACAGAACACTTACAGGAAAAGTAAATGGAGTGGGAACTCATGAGAGATTGAATTTTCTCTGATTCAACTCCAGGATTGATGCCATAGACTTCTGAGTGGAAGAATAATTAATTCATTCTCCTTAAGACAATAAATCAAGAGAATAAATTAGACTTTTGTATCAGGTATGAGTGAAGAGATTGCATCCAACATAAGTTTTTCCTGTAGGATTTTTTTTTTTTTTTTTATTTTCTCAGGAGATTGTATCAAGGCAGAAGAATTAAATTCAAGATATTTGTAGCAAAGAGATCTCTGCTGAACTGATTGTTCCAAATAAACATATCCCTTACCCCATATTTCCATGACTGGAAATTTTTCTAATTTTGGACTCTAGTATATTGTACTGTATGTGTATTCAGAATACTTTGCAACAGTTAAATTTGCTTAAATTTCATTTCAGACATTTACTTAATTTTAAGAATTTGCCTCATTTCAGCCATCTTTTAAAAAGTATTTTCACACTTTTATTTTTTTTGTCTGTTACCTTTTCAGTGAGGAGGATCATCATTTGGGTTTTCTCTTGGTACCTCACTAATGCACTCTGAGAGCCATGTTCTGTGTTATTAATGTAGTAGTGATCCGGGGTTCATGGATGGCTACTGCAGGAAACTTGATGGCCAGTAGTGAAAACAGCAAAAATAATGATGAGAGGAGCCACAGACGTTCTGCTGTCTGAGAACTGTGAACTGCCAAAATCAAAAAGGTCAGTGCTCTTCTGGTTCAGAATGCCCTTCAGTTGGAGCTGGAACATACTTTGGGCTAAGAGCCTGAGCACAAGAGGCTGTAGCACCTATTTGGTTCAGCAGTTCCCTATTGCCCTACTCCATACTCCACTGCATTCCAGCATGTGATTTGCTGAGCTGTAGACTGTCCCTGAGTGGTGTGATTGCCTGGAATGCTTGAAAATTTGGCTTCACATTCCTCAGTTTCTTTTCAGCATTTTCTCTGTTGCCCTCGTTGCCTCACACCAGCCCCTGTTTTACTTCTAGATGGAGAACAAGGTTACAAACTACAACTTCTCTTCCTATGTACTTAGAGGGGTTCTCACCTGTAATAATAAATGAAATAGGTTTCATTCCTTTTGATTCCTCCTGGTATGATGCAAAGAAAGGAAAGGTAGCTGGAACTATGGCTTTTTGGGGTGGCTGTTATACCAGAGCCCTGGATCTGTATTAGGGATATTCGTGTTGGCCAGACTGTCTCAGCAGAAAGAGGGAGGAGTGCAATATTAATGTCAGGAGCTCATCCCTGTCCGTGATTTATTAAAAGAAGCCTAGCTTCATGTCTTAGGCCCTGAATGAAATACCTGCAGTTTGGCTGCCTGAGTTTGTATCTATGGATCCCACTTCTGTGCAATGTCTGAAGGCCAGGGAACTGCCTTTGTTACCTCTCCTACTGGCACTGCTACAGGAGAAGGAAAGAAATCCAACTAATTTTGAATCAGCTAACGTGTCCCTTTTGGATACAGAACTCACTGAGAGCCATAAATACAGTGCGTGGCTTTAATAAAGCACAAACGTGAATTTTAAACCACACCTGGCATTGATGTTGCTTGGACTGAATGTGTGCACAGCCCAATGTTTCTCCTCATCGTCCCTGTTATGAATTTCTGCCATTTTTCCTCTTCATTCCTGTCTGAACAAAAGCAGACTTTGTGCCACTGAGTTGAGAACGTTATAAATAAGGTATGTAATTCATGCTATTATGTATAAAATTGGAGTGTAATCAGACCCTACAGAGACCGAGTTTCAAAATCCCTTCAGCAGCCCGGCTGAGAGAAAAATTTCACAACACTAAAAGAAGTTCTCTCACAATAAGTGAGGATTCCACCCAGGTGGGGTTGGATCTTATCACCGGGACATTTGCACCATAACGACTTGATTGCCACCTTCTGATATCTACATCTCATCTGATAAGGAATCGGACATCCCGGGAACTAAAAATAACTGTTCCAGGAAGCAGAGATGGCCCATTCATCAGCAGAAATGGCCCACTCATCACCCAGGATGGACAATTCCTGGGATCCAGGAAAGGCTTTGCGCAGCCCAACTCTGGGACAAGAAAACTTCATGAATATGCTAAAATGACGAGAAGAATAGAATTAATTCGGACTCTGCCCAAAAAATGCATAAGAAGGGACCAGCCAAAGCAGCATCCGTGAACTTGGGAGGTCTGGTGCGACAGAGATCAGATCTATGCGTGTTCACCCAGCTCCGACCCCGGGCTCGGAGCTGCTTTTCTCCATCGTGGCTTTTAAAACCGATATTTCGGTCACATAATAAATGTCATTTCTTTATAAATTTTGATTGGGCAATTTTGTTTATCTTAAGAACATCCTTCTCAGGCATCAGGAAACTGCCCCATCTCTTTGTTCACCATCTCGAGTGCTTTTCTCACTCAGAGAGGATGGTAACACCACAGGGATTCGTGTACTGACTCTGAGCAGCAAGCTTTGGCCCTGGTGAAGCTGAAGGACCATAAGGCAAGGCAGGAATTTGTTAAGAAGTTCTCACTAATCCCTGGATTTGAAGGAATGATGGAATAAATGGCAAACCTTTTGCTTCAGGCACTGGAGCAGATGATTTTTCTAACAAATAATATTGTTTTGAGCGTTACTGAGCTCATTCACCTTGTGAGGGATTTTTTCTTTAAAAAAACATTGATTTCTTTGTACCTTAACTGCACAGCTTTTGAACAGCTGGGTGCTTTTGTGTTCCTTCTCCCGTTTATGATGTCAGTGTGCTTTTTACTGCATATCCAAGAACAGCTTTTAATTTTTCTCATTTTTAGCTTCACTTCCTAGTTTTTACAGTTAAGTGCATTTTTTATGTTGTAGGTCACCTGTCACATTTCCCTCGGGCAGTATCTGTACACTGCAAGTGATTCAGCCTCTCTCTTTCTGTTTCATCTCATGCTAATGGCTGGGAGATGTTATCTGGGTTAGCCAGGCTAAGGAACATCCTGTTCTTGCTTGATTTTCTTGAGCTGAGAACCTTCTGGCTATCTCACTGCTCCTTGGAGTATTGTGTTGCTCTGGGTTCTGCAGATAGTTATCTGAGGTGGGAACTGGCCAGATGAGTTGCTGCCCTTTGTAAATGGCTCTGTTTAAATTTCTGTGCTATCTTGGACACCGCTTAAGGTGTTGGATCCTTCTTGCTTCAGGTGCTGTAAATGGGAAGATGAGAAATTCCTTCCCATCACTGATCAAAGTCCTGGCCAATCTCAGTATAAGGGGAGATCTGTAATGTGATGAATTTCCTTTGCTGCAGTGTCTGTGCCAGGCTTTTCTCCCTTGTGTTTGATCGTTTATAACATACACAGATACATGTTTTACTTAGGGAAAATCTGGGAGCATGGTGTGTTCATAGCTACTCGGTAACATATTTTCAGTATATATAACACGTGAATGGAAAAGGGGAAGTGCAGCACAATGAGTGTGTTTTGGGTATCTCCTGCAGATGTTGAATCTGGCCATAAGAAGAGATTTCTAAGAAAGTTTTATTAATGAACGTTGCATCATTGCTTTTTTTATGCTTGCAGCTGCTCAGAGGGAAGGAAAGTCCCACGTCTCTCTTACACTTGTTGAAACACAGCATGATTTGTTGGTGTATATAAATTTAAGCTAGCTATTTCTCATTTGACTTCATTTTGCTTTGTGCCAAGGTCCTCTGGAGTAACTGAAACAAAAGTAAAATGCCTGTTCTGATGGAATGATTGAATAAAATGTAAAAGGATAGCAACAGTCAAATTAGATCCCCTTGCTGCTCATTGCCAGGAAGAGCTGGTTCATTAAACCAAAGCAGGATGGAAGTGATGAGCAATGTGCTTGCTTAAAGGATTCCTCCCTTGAGAGGGTGATGGTGTCACCTGGATCCTTGAGATCATCATCTGCTGCTTGCTGACTGCCTCTGAGGAACAAGCCTCAATGTCATCTTACCTGTCTGTGACCCATCGGCCTCGGGAAACAGCTGCTTTCTCTCATGCTGCACTGGTTTGGAAAGGAAGGAAGAGGCAGGAAAATTGTGACTTTCACCTGTGTGAGTGCTTTGGTGGGAACAAGATTGTGTCTTTCTATGTAAGAAAGTGTGTGTGTGTCTCTCTTAAAAAGCCTGGTGCTTGTTATCTTTGCTAAGCAATTGCAAAGAACCAATGAAATAGAGAGACAGTGTTGTGGTGAATATTAACTTTTAATGAGCTTACAGAATAGAGCCTTTCATAATCGGAATTCCTTAGCTCTACAGAGATAATGAAAATAAGAATGTAGTGAAGTTGCTATATACACTAGCAGATGATTTCCAAACACTGAAACCCAAAGGATTTAAAATTTATTCTGCTAAGAAATTGCTTGGGACATGCAACTCTTGGACAGGAACTACATTTCATGCTAAGTAGACATCATCTGGTTATGTTGAAATGTAAAGACTCAATTGGGGTCTTGCAGAAAGCAGTGGTAGAAGTACTGTTGGCTTTGCTAAACGCAGACCTGGGCCAGTGGGAACTATCCTGGTGCTGGCAGACAACAAGGTCTGCATGGAGGCGGGGGTGGGGGAAATCACGGGTAGGGCTTGGCCCCAGTATTTTCAGAACTATAAAGGACTTGGAATGGCCTGGGAAATTCTGTTCCGGGTAGAGCTGATGATGGGATGGGTCAGCATTTAGGAAATGCTGATTAAATGAAGGGCACGCAGGGAGTTGAAGACATTGTGTTAAGGTGAGGAACAAGACCGGGACACCGCGCTGGGGCCCCGCGCACTTTTCCAGCCCGGCCGCCCCCACGGGCCGGGCCCCGCGGCTCCCGCTGCCGCCCCCCAGCACGGGGCTGTGTCCCAGACCCCACGGTCCAGCCCGAGGGTTGGGGGCGGCAGCGGAGCTGCTGGACGGAGCTTCCAGCCCCGCCAGCCGCAGCTCCAATCCCTTGGGCCGTGACGCCGGGGACGGGTGTCCGTCGGCACTCGGGGTCTGTCAGCTTTTGCAATGCAGAGGGAGAAACTGAGTCCCAAGGGGTGTCGCTTTCCATCAATCGCTATTTCTCCTCTCTTTTCCATGACGGATTTCACAGCGCTTCCTTTCGCCCCAGAGATTTGGAAAACAAAATTCCCGGCTGCCCCGGATCCCTGCAGCTCTCCACAGCTCCAGCCTCGTCCCTCCTCTCCGTTTCCTTCTCTCCAGTCTCTCCCGCCTGGCCCTGCCGGCTCGGAGGAAGGAGATTCCCCCGGCACCCCCTGCCTCCTCCTCCTGTCCCGTGGGGCGCAGTTGGTGCTTCTGGAGCCGCCTGCCCGCGCAGCCGGACCCGCCCTGCGGCCGCTCAGCGCTGCAGCCGAGGGAATGAATTGCAGGCACCGCTGCGCTGGGCTGGCCCTGGCCGGGTGCCCGGGGCCACCAAAGCCGCTCTGGCACTCTGCTCACAGCTGCAGCACACAGAGCACTGAAGGAAAGGCTCGTGGGCTGGGATCGGGGCAGGGAGAGCTCACTCACTGCTCACTGCCAGGGCCACAACAGACCCAAACTGGGGAAATTAATGGAATTTATTTCCAAACCAATCACACCAGGACAAGGAGAACTAAAACAAATCCTAAAGAAACACCTTCCCCACCCCTCCCTCCTTCCCGGGCTCCCAGTCTCCGCCCACAGTCCCTCCTCTGCCCTCCCTGCACGGCAATCGTGTCACCAGCCATGAACTTGGCTTTTGCCTCATCCCGGGATCTCTTCCCGGACAGGAAGAACTTTCCCCAGCACAGATTCAGGCTGTGGCGGCCTTTGAGGCTCAGGGTGTTTCTCCTGCAGCTCCTTGCAGGTCTCCTCTCCCCGTGCCGGCTCTCCTGCGCCACAGAACTCTGCCGGCTGCAGCTTTGCAAACGTCAGGTCCAGGTCTGGATGTTCCTGCACGATTTGCTCGAGGTCCTTGGGGGCTGCATCCGATCCACTGTTGTTGTGTTCCCCCTCGGCACGGAGCCCATGGATCTGATGGCCCCTGGCCAGGGCCTGGCACAGGAGGTGGAACCTGGGTGCTGCTGCAGCGGCGCCGGGGGAGCCCCAGGACTCGCTGTGGCCGCTGTGGCAGCCACAGCACAGCCCGTTCCCAGCGAGGAGCCCAGGGCTCCGTGGGGCTCTGCAGGACCTTGGCCCTGGGGCTCGTCTGCATCAGCCCGGGCAGCTGGGCTGGACTTGGCTTCCTTTGTGTCTCTGGCTGCCCTGGCACAGCAGCTGCCCAGCGCCCAGGGGACAGCAATGGGAGCGGGGCAGGTCGGGGTGAGCTTCAGTGTCTGTGCCCGGCAGAAATGCCAAAGCCTTCCCTAAGGAGCAGCGAGTGCTGCCAGAGCACAGGATGCTGCTGCTGCTGCTGCTGCTGAGCACGGGACGGCCCCAGGGCTGATGCCAGACAAAGCCGGGATGGGAGCCACAAACAACGGGAGGAGGGGGGGAGGGGCAGGAGAGGACGAGGAAGAGCGAGGGGGGAGGGCGGATGGAGGAGCAGGAGCGGCAGGAAGAGGAGAGATAAAAGGGGAGGGGCGGGAGGAAGAGGAGAGATAAAAGGGGAGGGGCGGGAGGAAGAGGAGAGATAAAAGGGGAGGAGCGGGAGGAAGAGGCAGGACAGAGGAGGCAGGAAGAGGAGCCTCCACGTGCATCCATCGCTCTCTGTGTCCGCAGCTCTCGGCTCCCCCCATCCCGCAGGTGACCGGGTAGGGACAGCTCGCCCCAAATATCTTGGGCGATCACTGGTGTTATTTTTGGGAGAGGGGATTTTTGGAGCTTGGAGGACTCCAGCACCGAGCCCCAAATATCTTTGTTGGTTCCTGGGGGAAGGGGGTTTGGTGGGGCGGGGGGGGAGGCGGATGTTTGGATCTTACAGGGCTCCAAATGTGAGTCGGAAATGCCCCTTGGGGGATATTGGGGAGCCCCCGGCACGCGGGGTTTTGGGGGTCCCGGTGGCGGCTGCCGGGAGAAATGGGATGGGGCGGGATGGGGCCCGGGAAGGGTGGGATGTGGATTGGGGGGTGGGATGAAGTGTGGCGGAGGGGGATGGGCGGGATGGGGCCTGGGCTGAGGCAGCCGAAGGTTGGGGATGATGAGGCCGGGGGGACCCCACTCCTGAGGGGCGTGCGGGGTATCCGGCAGCTCGGAGGGAGTTTTGGGGCACCCCTAATCCTGAGGGGGTGGTGCCGGCAGCGGGGGACACGTGGCTCCGGCAGCTCTGGCCCCAGCTGAGCCCCCCCCGCCGCCAGCGCCCCCCGGAGCGGAATTTGGGGAGGGGGAGGTGGGGGCGGCCAGGCCGGGCCCCCCCGCGCTGTCCCGGCGGGGGCCGAGTGCGGGCGGGAGCCCCGCGGGGCCCGGCCCTGCCCGGGCACGGCTGATGCCGCCCGCCCGCGCTCCGCACTGGTCCGGACTGGTGCTCCCAGTGCCGTGCGGGGCGGGGCCGCTCTGGGGACCCCCCAGGGCACAGCGCGGCTGCTTTGGGGCTGTGGGCAGCGCCCGGCGCTGGGCATGGGGCGGGTGGGGGCAGCTGGGGCCGCACTGGTGGCACTGGTGGTGCTGGGAGCCCCCCGGCCGCGGGCGAGGAGCTCTGGGGTGAGGGGCGGGGGGGGGGGAAGGGAGACCCGTTTTAAAGAGGGGAAGAGCAGTGAAAAGGGGATCGGACTCCCCAGACTGAGTGGGAGAGGGAACTGAGAGCCCCAAACCAGGTACGTGGGACACGGAGGCTTTGGGGGAGGATGAGAAAGGAGAGGGGGATATCGGAGAGAGGGAGGAAAAAGGGAGTGGGACCCTTCCCCTTCGTGGGGTCCGTTGGTGGATGAGGATTGGGGGATGATGGGAAAAGGGTGGAGGAGGGGAAAGATGGGGGGTGGGACCTCCAGAGGAGTGGGAGGGGTTCTGGAGAAGCCCAAAGTTGCCATCATTGCAGGGGACTGATCTCCTGTGGGAAGAGCTTTGGCCGGAGCACGGAGCTGATCTCCCAGCACAGGATCCAAGTGGGGGAGAAGTCCTGTGTCTGCCCAAGCTTTGCCCAGAGGTGCCATCTCAGAGGAGAGAGACCCTACAGGGGCCAGGAGGGCAGGAAAAGCTTTCATAGGAGCTCCAGCCTCCCCAGACACCAGGGGATCCACACTGGGGAGCCCCTATGGATGCCCAGACTCTGGGAAGGGCTTCACCGTGAGCCCCAAGCCCCTGGAACACCCGTAGGAGCCACCTGGAGGAGGGTCCCTACAAGTTCTCGGCTGCAGGAAGAGCCCCAAGGAGCCCAGGTCCCTCCAGAACCACCACCTGAAGCAGAAGGTGGTGACAACTCTCCATCCCAGGGCCCTGGGAACACTCTGGGGTCTCCGGGCTGACCTCTCCCAACAAGAACTCACAGCAGCCCTCGTCCTGCCCCTAAAATCCCTTGGGATCTCCCATCAGTCTCTGCATTCCCCGCTCCCCTCTCCATCCTGACATGAGACCAGAGGGGTGGAAGTCCCCACCCAGGGTGACCACAACACCAAGTTTTTATCTCCACCCACCAATTTTGCATCTTTTCCCTTGGCCAGGTTACCCGAGGGCGTGGGAGCAGCCCAGAGCCCTGCACTGCCCATCCCGACCTGTCCTGGCTCCATTCCCATTCCTCCCGTGGGATGTGAGGGGCTTGGGGAACAGGGGAGGAGGGATGGAAGAGAAGAAGGGGGGAAGAAGAAGCAGGAGAAAGGATGGAGAGAGGAGGAGCAGGAGGTGGGATTAGGGAGAAGGAGGAGGACGGATGAAGGAAGACGAGAAGAAGGTGGAGGAAGAGGAGGGAGCTCGTGGGTCCAGCGGTCCCAGAATTTGCAGGCCCCTCACCCCAAGGAGCATCGACCCCCCCATCCCACAGGTGATGGGGAGGGGGAGCTTGGCCCAAATATCCTGGGGAGTCCCTGGGCCAGTGTTTGTGGGGGGGATGTTTGGATCTTGCAGGAGTCCAGAGCTGAGCTGTAGGTGCCCCTTGAGGGGATACTGGGGGGTCCCCAGGCGGTGTTTTTGGGGGGTCCCTGTGCTGGCTGCTGGCAGAGCCTCAGTGGGGGGTGGTGGGATGTCAGGTCCACCCCATGCTGGTGGGTCAGGCACGGCCACCTCCAGCCCGGAGCCAGGGGGCTGCGGGACCCCTTGGGAGAGCCGGAGGGGGAACCTCGGGAGCCCCAGAGTGGGACGAGCAGAGAGGGGCAGTACCGGGAGCAGGGGAGCCCCGGCAGTCTGGAGGAGCGAACCCCTGTGACCCCCAGGGCCCCAAAGTGGGGAGCCCAGAGAGGGGGGAGCGCCGCCATTTGCGGGACCCTCAACAGCCTGGAGAGGGGCAGGGGGGACTCCTTGGACCCCCTGCACCCCGAAGCAGAGAATAAGGGGAGAAGGGACCTGGGGATCCCATAACCCCCAGCATCCCTAAGTGGGGAGACCAAAGGGGGGAGCTTTTGGATTCCTGGGACTCCCAGCAGCCTGGGGAGAGCGGGGACCAAGTAGAGAGGGGGACTCAAATAAAAGAGGGACCGCCAGCAGCCAGGACAGGCGGGAGCCCCAGAACCCCAAAACAGAGAGGCCAGAGAGGGGGAACTCCTGAGATGCTTTTTCAGAGCAGACTTTTGGTTGGACACACAGTGCCCAGTGATTTCTAGAGATGGACTTGGCAGAAGGACCTGTAAAGTCAAAGTGCTCATCCTTGTCCTTCCTCCCCAGACAAGGAGCTGAGCATGGAGCCCAGGGAGGACAAATCCCCGTGGCAGAACCTGGTAGAAGAGGCCGTTTTGAGCGGCTCCACGGCACAGGAATCCAACGGGGAGGAAAAGCCCCGGAGATCCCGCAGGAGGAGGGGCTGCAAATGCAGCCCAGGGTGCTCTGAGGAGGAAAGACCCACCCTGTGCCGGGAAGGCGGCCGGAGATGCAGCCAGAGGTCAGAGCTGGTGGTTCATGAGCAGCTTCACGATGGGGAGAAGCCCCACAAGTGTGGGGAATGTGGGAAGAGCTTCAGGTGGAGCTGCCACCTGATCGTCCACCAGCGCATCCACACAGGGGAGAGGCCCTACGAGTGTGGGGAATGTGGGAAGAGGTTTCAGACCAGCTCCAGTCTCCTCCTGCACCAGCGGATTCACACGGATGAGAGGCCCTTCCGCTGCCCCAAATGCAGGAAGGGCTTCAAGCAAAACTCCCACCTCGTCAGGCACCAGCGCATCCACACCGGGGAGAGGCCCCACGAGTGTCCCCAGTGTGGGAAGAGGTTTCACACCAGCTCCACTCTCCTCCAGCACCAGCGGATTCACACGGATGAGAGGCCCTTCCACTGCCCCGACTGCAAGAAGGCCTTCAAACAAAACTCCCAACTCGTCACCCACAGGCGCATCCACACCGGGGAGAGGCCCTACGAGTGTCCCGAGTGTGGGGAGAGCTTCAGACAGAGCTCTCACTTGACCAAACACCAACGGAGGTACCACTAAGGGAAGCCCTGCGAGTGCCCCGACTGTGGCAAGAGCTTTGTCCTCTGCTCCAACTCCATCTCCCATCAGAGGAGCCACGTTTGGCAGAGCCCTGGTGACCCACATTCCCTGTGATCCAGGTTGGGAAGAGCCCTGGCTGGTGCTCTCCACGTTCTCCTGGATCCCTGTAGGCACCTGGGTGAACACAGGGGCAGGAACATCCATCGGGACTCAGATCAACATTGGAGATTCATTGGGATGAGCTGATTTTTTACCTTTACACCCTAAATTTTCATCTGCTCTGTCCAATTGTTTTCTCTGGTGGTATCAAGCCACCCTGGATGATCTTGGAGATCTTCTGCAGCCTAAGTAACTTCTGTGTTAATCCTACTGAAACAACCAAAATTGGGGTAAAAATAAAAGAAATTAAACAAAGAGGTCTAAAGCGGCACCATTTTACGGAATTTGGGGGTGACTTTGCTGTTCAGGGGAATATTTGGGAGGATCTGAGGGTTGTGGGGCCACGAAGCCAGACAGACTGGGGCCACAATCTCTTAGTTGTGCTGGCAGAACATGTTCACCTGAGCCCGTCTGTTCTCCAGGAATTCCAGTTGTCTGTCCCAGTCCCTGCCCTGGGTCTCCCCCTTTGGGGTGTGACCTCCCAAGTGCCCAAATCGTTGCTGAAGTGCCTGAGCTGCTCTGGGCTGTGGATGTTCCTGTCCCCCAGCCTGTCCTGGTCAGTGCCATGGGGGGTTGGAGGGGGTCTGGGGGCTCCTTGGGGGACTGGGAGGGGCTTTTGTGTCTCTTGAGGGCATTGGTGGTGCTTGGAGGGGCCTTTTGGAGTGGTCTCTGACAGACTTCTGGTGATCTTGGCTGGGCCGTGTGACTCGGAGAGAATTTTGTGGTTCTTGGGGTCATTTATGATGCAGGGAGTGGTTGGGGGGGTTCCTGGCCAGGAGCTGTGGGGTGGTTTGAAGGGTCTGGGAGTGGCTATGGGGATGGGAGGCGGTTTTAGGGCAGATGTGACCTCTCCCCCAGACCCCAAAGCTGCCACCAGACGCCCCCCCCCCCAAGATGCTGCCTAGAGTTGGCGGTTCCATGTTGGGGTTCACCCTCCTGGCACTGCAGGAGAAGGTGAGGGGGGGGTCCCCAGGGGCCGTGTGTGTCCCCCCAGAGTGTGTGTGACCCCCCCATGCCGGTGTCACCCCCTTTTCCCTGCCCACAGGGCTCCTGAGGCAGCCCCTGCTGTCCCGGGAGGGAATTTGGGGAGGGGGCAGAGGGGGTGCGCAGCCCCCGCCGGGGGATGACCCCGGCCCAGCGCCCTTCGTTCAGCACCGAGCTGGGCTTGGGGCCACAGGAGGAAGAGGCCGATGGGAAGCAGATCCTGCAGGGGGGACAGGGCTTGGGCTCAGGGCAAGGTCCTGCCCTGCACACCTGGCTCAGGTGTGAGCCTGCCCCGGGAAGGGAGCGGGACATTGCCATCCCCACGGATCAGGGCTGGGAGCAGCGCTGGGAGCACGGACATGGAAATCCTGGGAGCCACTGGGACCGCCCTGGGGGGTGAATGATCCCCCCCAGCACCTTTCCAGGCCGCCCTGCGAGCTGAGAAATGCTCGCTGGGCCTCGGCCTTGGCCAAGAGCCCCCGGGCTCAGCTGCTCTGAGCTCAGGCGCTGCCGGCTCCCGCAGCCCGCCCAGGGCCGCCCTGCCCGTGCCGGGGCTGTGCTGGAATTCTCTGCTGCTGCTGGGCCACTCGGGGGCTCTGGCCCAGCAGGAAAGGTGACCCTGAGCCAGGAGCTTTCCTTGGCCGCAGCAAAGCCTCGGCACGGAAAGACCTTCCCAGCGCTGGGCCCTGGGCCGGGAGGGATTGTGCCACCAGAGCTGTCCCTCCATTTCTTCTGCCAGGCAGCTTTAGCACAGGAGAAGTGGAGAAGCCAGAGCTGCCTCTCAGCTTTCCGCAGTCCTGCAGAGCAATCCTGTGTGGGAAGCAGCCTGGGAACAGGGTTGAGGTGGCAGGGCAGGGGAATTGAGAGCCCTTTCCTCCGCCGTGGGCCCAGGCTCTGGCCCTTGCCCTTTGCAATGGCCCTGCAGCTGCCAGAGGGGCCTTTTTGGCTCAGCTGAGAGCAGTCCTGCTGCAAGGCTGTCCTCGAGCTGCTTGGGCTGCACATGTGCCCAGGGAATGCTCATTGCTTGCAGTCTCAGGCGCTGTGGGTGTGCAGGTGTAACTACTGCAGGAGGGAACAGCTCTGCTGGGGGCAGTTCTCTTTTTCTTGGTGGTTTTTCTGTTGAAGGAACGTTCCCTGCCAGCTCTGGGCAGAGCTGTGTAGCTGTATGTGCCACTTGTGTGTGGCACTGTGGCTCAGGAGGTGGCCAAGGGGAGCTTGGCCGAGGTGTGGGCAGAGGAATGGCCATCAGGCCAGGCTGGGGGGTCAGCGGCCGGTCAGTTGCGTTGCGTGGCCGCGGCTCTGGAGGCTTGTGTGGGAGCGTGTGCAGGGCTGGAAGGCTGGGGCTGCCGCCGCTGTGTCCCAGAGCCGGGAAGGCCGGGGCTGGCCCGGCCCTGGCCCGGCCCCGCCAGCTCTGGCAGCTGCCGGCGGGGACACAAAGGGCAGCTCCGAGCTGCGGCCGCTGCGCTGCGGCCGCACAAAGGCAGCGCCCGCAGAGCTCCAGGGCAAGGTCCTGGCCCTGGCTCGGGGCTGGGCCGGGGCCAGCGGCAGAAAATCAACTTGCAGCTTGGGCCCCGCAGCAGGGAGGAGCAGCAATTGCTGGCTGAGAGAGACTCTTGCCAAGGGCCTGCGGGGCCGGGCCCCAGGGAACGGCTTCCCGCTGCCCGAGGGCAGGCTGAGATGGGATGTGGGGCAGCAATGGTTCCCTGGCAGGGCGCTCAGGGCCTGGCCCAGGCTGGCCCCAGAAGCTGCGGCTGCCCCCGCATCCCTGCAAGTGTCCCAGGCCGGCTCGGCCATTGGGGCTTCCTGCCCAGGAGGGCTGGGCTGGGCTGGGCTGGGGCTGCTGAGGGCGGGATGGGCTCTGCCTGAGACAGCTGAAGGCTGCGCATGATGAGGCCGGGGGGACCCCGTTCCTCAGTGGGTTCTGGGGTATCCCACATTCCTGAAGGGATGTCAGGGTATGTCCCATTCCTGAGGCAGTTTTGGGGTGCCCCCAGTGCTTCGGGAGGGGTTCTGAGAGGGGGGCTCTGGTACTTGGAAGGGGGACCTATTGTCAGGGATGCGGGGAGCCCATTTTGGGAAGGATGCTGCTGTTTCTGGCAATGTTGAGAGGTTCTGAATGGGCTGTGGGGCCCTGGCTCTCATTTTGGGACTTGAGGTGAGCCCATGGGCACAGCAAGGGCTGAGGAGAGGTTCCAAGCTCCCATTTGGGATGGAGGGATTGAGCGGGTGCCTCCAATCAACTCAATGCCAGCCCCAATGTGTCGATGGCAGCCCCAAATGGCTCGATCCGTCAGCCCCAAGGCCCGGCTGTGGGGAGTCAGGAAGCACAGAAGGGGAATTGGTGTCCAGGAGGGGTGGGATGGGATGGGATGGGATGGGATGGGATGGGATGGGATGGGATGGGATGGGATGGGGGTTGGTTGAAGTTTGGGATTGATGGGGTGGTTTGGGCACTTGGAGTGGGGCATTTCAGGGAGGGAAAGCAGGAGCTGCTTTTGGGGAGGCTCCTGCTGCTTTTTGACAATTCTGGGGCCTCTAAGTGGCTTCTGGGAAGTTGCAGTGAATTTGGGGAAGGTGCCGTAAACCCCCTGCAATTTGAGGGGCTGAGGTGAAGTCCCCACATTTTGGGAGGGTGAGAGGACCCCAACTGGGAGGGGATCCTGCTGCTTTGCACCCCTTCAATGTGGCGAGAAGCAGCCTGTGAGGGAGGGGGGGAGGGAAAGAAGGAAAGAAGGAAGGAAGGAATTCGGAAGGAAGGAATTCGGAAGGAAGGAATTCGGAAGGAAGGAATTCAGAAGGAATTCGGAAGGAAGGAAGGAATTCGAAAGGAAGGAAGGAAGGAAGGAAGGAAGGAAGGAAGGAAGGAAGGAAGGAAGGAAGGAAGGAAGGAAGGAAGGAAGGAAGGAAGGAAGGAAGGAAGGAAAGAAAGAAAGAAAGAAAGAAAGAAAGAAAGAAAGAAAGAAAGAAAGAAAGAAAGAAAGAAAGAAAGAAAGAAAGAAAGAAAGAAAGAAAGAAAGAAAGAAAGAAAGAAAGAAAGAAAGAAAGAAAGAAAGAAAGAAAGAAAGAAAGAAAGAAAGAAAGAAAGAAAGAAAGAGAAAGAAAGAAAGAAGAAAGAAAAAGAAAAAAAGAAACAAAGTAAGAAGAAACAATAAAAAAAAAAAGAAAGAAAAAAGAAAGAAAGAAAAAGTCCTAGAACAAAAAGCCAGTGCTGCCTTTCACAGCCCCTTTGCTCTCTAGGAACTAGAGGAAACAAGCTCGTGATACGCACTTTCTTTCTCAACTCCATCGAGCGCATCCTTCTCTCCAGGTGGCAGAGTCCTTGGTGGAAGTGAAGCATCTCCAGCTGCAGTTCAGACTGAGACATGTGCCAGGACAGGAAACATTTGCTGACCTTCCCTCTTCCCTGTGCAACATGATTCTTGCAGCCCAGTCACTCTCGCACACTTTCGGGATCCCTGAGTCCAAGCACCTGAAGCTCCCACAGACAGACGTGTCAGGAAGGAAAACGTTCCAAAATCACCCCCTTCTCTTATCAGCATAGAAATTGTGCACAGCACGCTGCGGCACTGAACCGTCCTTCTCAGATAGACATGCCATCACACTTTTCACTCCTGCAGCTCGGTTGAAAATGTCCACCAGCTGCTCCCGCAATAGCAAAAGGTTCTAGAAGTGAAAGCCAGCTCTGGGCTGCAGCTTCTCCTTGCCGCATGTAAGCCACACCAAACTCACTGATGCACTCTGTCCTTCCCTTCTCAAACGAGTACACGGCGGCCATCAGGACACACCTGTGTCCCAGCAGCTGCGTGCCCAGCCGGGACCAGGAGCAGGGCTGGGGCTGCTGCCAAAGTTCCCCTGCCCCAATGACACAGCCGGGCTGATGGGGGGCTGGATCAGGCTTTCTTGTCCACCTGCATGCCAGGAGGGAGCACAAAATCTACCTGCATTCTCTGCAGCATGCCATCCTGGAGCAGAGCCATTCCCAAAGGAAGCCGTGAGCCCGTGACAAGCCAGTGCCGCAGGGGCATCCTAGCAGCACCTGTGGAAGCTGGGAGAGAGGAGCCCACCTGGAGCAGGTTCCTGCCAGCATTAATCATCCCGTGGCTTCCCATCAGGGTCTCCTTGCTTCCAAAAGGCCCCAGAGTGTCACTGTAGCCCCTCCATTCCACCAGGTTCCACAGCGTCACTGTGGTGCCCAGGCTTCCGTCAGCTTCCCCAGCATCCCCACGGTCTGCAGGGATCCCCGAGCTTCTGTGCTGGTGTCACAGTGGAGCCAGGCTTCCGGGTAGGTCCCCAGCATCACAAAGGCTCTCCTGGCAGCCACGGGTCACAAAGCACCGTGGGTTCTGGGCAGCCCCGCTGGGTCACAATGGCCGCTGGCTTCCACGAGCCCCCGCAGTGTCCCAGTGGGCCCGTGGCTTTAGGAGTGGCTGGCTGGGAGTTGGTGCCCCGCCAGCGGCTGGGCGAGAAGCAGCAGGGACAGCGTGCGGACAGTGCCATGGCCACTTCTGTGGCCACTCGTGTCTCTGTCCCAGGCACAGCCGTGGTGGGGAACACCGGCTCCTTTGGGTGTGCAGCTGGCAGTCACGGCCTGGAGCATGGCTGCTCCTGGGGGACACCCTGGGCCAGGAGGCTGCTGGAGATTCATCCCCACACGCTGCAGCTCCTTGTCATGAGGTGCTCGGAGTGATTCTAAAGGCTCCTCCCACCGGGCACTTCTCTGGCTTAGAGCTGTTGAGCTGTCAGCGGGAATGCAAAGGCCAAGCTCGGGAGCCTTTTGTCCTGGCGCCTTTCGTGTGTGAGCAGTCCCTGGTGCCGTTGTCTTTGGATCCTGACTCTGGCAGAGGGAAGGCTTAGGATGGTGCCTAGAGCTGAGAAGGAAAGTGCAAGTTAGGGCAAAGGAGTTCATCTTGCTCTTGAAGTGTGGGTGCAAAGAGGAGTCTGCACTTGCAAGGGGAAGATGAGGGAAATCTTTTTGTCCTGATACCGTTGATTTGAGAGCAGGGAAGTTTCCAAGTTGCCTCTGCCCTTGGGCTGCTTTCCAGCTGGGCTCGCAGTGATTCCTTCTCCTGCAAGTGGGCAGCGCTATCGTGTGCTTGTTTCCATGAGCGCTGACAGTGCCCAGGAAAAAGCCAAGCGCTTGGCTGGCGCGGCCCCAGTCGTGTGCGAGCAGTGGGTGGAAGAGCTCGGCTGTGCATCCTGCCTCTTGGAGACAGAAAGGAATGGGATCCTGCATGGAGCAGGCAAGGAGGAGGAGGAATCGTTTTTGCTGTTGGCTGTGCAGTTTCTAGGCTGCAAAAGAAAAGGCAATTCCAGCACGGCCTCTTTCTTTAGAACCTTTTCTGTGCCATCAGCTGCTCAGCATGGAACTCACAGCCTCTGAAATGCATCCAAATCCCTGAAGATAGGCTTTTTCTCTCAAGCTCAGTGTACCATCTTACCCTCTCATTTTTGCATATCCCAAACGCCCTTCCAAACATCCAGCAGCTGCTTGTCAAGAAAAAGTCCTAGAACAAAAAGCCAGTGCTGCCTTTCACAGCCCCTTTGCTCTCTAGGAACTAGAGGAAACAAGCTCGTGATACGCACTTTCTTTCTCAACTCCATCTAGCACATCCTTCTCTCCAGGTGGCAGAGTCCTTGGTGGAAGTGAAGCATCTCCAGCTGCAGTTCAGACTGAGACATGTGCCAGGACAGGAAACATTTGCTGACCTTCCCTCTTCCCTGTGCAACATGATTCTCGCAGCCCAGTCACTTTCACACACCTTCCGTATCCCTGAGTGCAAGCACCTGAAGCTCCCACAGACAGACGTGTCAGGAAGGAAAACGTTCCAAAAGCACCCCCTTCTCTTAGCAGCATAGAACTTGTGCACAACACGCTGCGGCACTGAACTGATTTTGGGGGGTCGTGTGTCCCCCCCAGCCCCGCTGTCACTCTGCCCCTGCCCGGCTGCTCCCAGTGTTCCCAGGAAGGCTTCCCAGTTCGCCCCGGTCCCGTTTATTGGGGAACAGTGGGAAGGGACTTTGGGGGATCCCGCGCGGGGACCGAGAGTGGAGGGGGCGGAACCGGCCCCAGGATGGATCGGGAATGGGACCCCCGTGTGTCACCCGTGTGTCGCCCCCCCCCGGGGGGTCCTTGGGAGGCACCTCAACCCCAAATCGCCACCCAGCGAACCCCAAAGGCGCAGAGACCACCCCCCCAAGCCGCCCCACAGCCCCCAAGGACCAACCAAAATTCCCCGCGAGTGTCAGAGAATCAGAGAAGGCGCTGAACAACCTTCAGCCAATCAGAGCGCGCGGCGCTGGTGACTCACCAGTTGCCAGGCAGACCCGCAGCTCCCAGCGCTCCCCCCCCGGACCCCACCTGCGCCCCCCCTCGCCCCCAGCGCCCCCCGCCAGGGGAATTTGAGGAGGGGGCGCGTGGGGGGCTCCCAGGCCGGGCCCACAGCCCAGCCCTGCCCCAGCCCAGCCCTGCCCCAGCCCGACCTGCCCCGGCTCCATCCCTGCTCCTCCCGCGGGATGCGACCGCGCTGGGAAAACGGGGGGCCAAGGGTGGGCGCTGGGCCCGGGGGGAGCAGGAGAAGGGATGGGGGAGGAGGAGAAGGAGAAGGAGAAGGAGGCATCTTTTAATGGTATTTTATTGAGTCACATTTTTTAGAGACCAGGATCAATACTCCCCGGGCGTCAGGGCGAGTCCCTTAGGGCTCTGGGGCCCTGCTGCCGGCTCACCCCGTGCCAGCGCAGCGCCAGCGCTCAGCGGGGCTTTGGCTTCCCGTGCCCTTTCCCGTGCCCTTTCCCGTGTCCCCAGCCCACCGTCACCACCCCCGTGTCCCCAGCTCGTGCCCCACCCCTCCCCCTCTCCCGCTCTGTCGAGACATGGAGATTGAGAATTTCCCCACCATCCACCCCAAAGGTTCCCCCGAGGCCATTTCCTCTCGTCCTTTCCCTTGGCAGCAGAGGCCCAGCCCTCCTGGCTGCCCCCTCCTGTCAGGGACTTGGAGAGAGCCAGCTCCCCCCTGAGCCTCCTTTCCTCCAGGCTCAGCCCCCTCAGATCCCTCAGCTGCCCCTCAGAAGTCCTCCAGACCCTTCCCCAGCTCCATTCCCATCTCTGGACATGCTCCAGCCCCTCCATGTCTTTCTTGAAGTTTGAAGCCCAATCGCTACCCTGTCGCTGCAGGTGCCAAAACCCCAGGGAGACTCCTTGGAAATGGGAGGAGAGAGGAGCCCTTCAAAGGGAAACGTGTGCAAAAATGCTCCCAAAGGCCGAGCGGGTTTGCTGTGGCTGCGGGAGGAAGAGATGCTCCGGGACTCCGCCTCGGCCCCGGAGCGGAGCGGCCCGTGCTGCCCCGGGGCGCGCGGGGCTCGGCCGTGGGGCGCGCGGGGGGCAACGGACACACGGGCACCGGACACACGGACACGCGGACAAACGCTCCCAGCGCTTCAGCGGCAGCGGCAGCAGCGGCAGCAGCGGCAGCAGCGGCAGCAGCACAAGAGCAGCAGAAGAGCAGCGAGTCCACGAACCCTCTGCTAAGTCCCTTCTCCTGCTCTCCTCTCCCTCTCCCAGGGTCTCGCACCCTCTCCCGCTCGCCCTTTCGTTCCCCAACCCCCCCGTCCCGCGGCCTCCCTCTCCCCGTGCCCGGCCGGGCCATGCCCCCGGCCCGGCCCCGGCCCCGGGCGGGGCTGCCCCCTCCCCGCCCCCGGGCGTCCCGCCGCGGTCCCGCCTCCGCCCGGCTCTCGCCGTCCTGGCTGTGGCGCTGCTGGGCGGGCATCAGTGCCTGGCTCCTGGGCACCATCGCCAGCCCCTGGCTCCGGCTGGCCCGAGCCCGACCCCCACCCCGGCCCCGGCCCCGGCCTCGGCTCCTCCCGGGGCCCGCCGGGGACACAGGCGGCGCGGCCGCTCCCGCCGCCTCGGCAGCGTCTTCCCCGCTCCGAACTCCGCCGCTCTTGAGCGCGGCCGCCGGCCCCGAGCCGCCGGTGTCCGCTTCAAAAGAGGCAACATGTGGGGATGGCCGGCCCGGGGCGGTTGAGCGGCGCTCGGGGGCCGTTCCTGGCCCCGGGCCGAGCGCTGACGGCCGCGTCTCGCCGGCACGGAAGGCGCAGCAGGGCCTGAAGGAGCGCTACCGGCTGGGTTCGCTGCTGGGGCGCGGCGGCTTCGGCAGCGTCTTGGCGGCGACGCGGCTCTCGGACGGAGCCCCGGTGAGTGGCGGGGCCGGCGGCGGGCGCGGGAGGCGGGGGGCAAAGGAGGAGGAGAAGGAGCATGAGGCTCGGCAGGGCGGGCGGCGAGCTCAGCCCGCTGCTCCCCTTGCCTTGCAGGTGGCCATCAAACGTGTGCCGCGGAACCGCATCCACCATTGGGGCCAGCTGGTGAGTGAGCGAGGGGCAGCGCGAGAAGCCGGGGCGCGACGGGCGGGGATGAGCCGAGGCCCGGCAGGGTGGAAGCCGCCAGAACGCCTCGAGGGAGAGCGGCCGTGGGGCCAGCGGAGCGCGCAGAGCGTCCCCGGCTGGCTGAGGGCTTGCCGAGCCCCGGCACGGCATGGGCCCCGCTGACGGCATCGTGCTCCTCCCGCAGCCCGACGGCACCCGAGCACCACTGGAGATCGTGCTGCTGGCCAAGGTGTCCGCTGGCTTCCCTGGCATCGTCCAGCTCCACGAGTGGCTGGAGCTCCCCAACAACGTGGTGATGGTGCTGGAGCGCCCGGAGCGGTCTCAGGACCTCCTTCATTTCATTCGGGCACGGGGCTTCCTGTGCGAGGAGGTGGCGCGGCACCTGTTCCGCCAGGTGCTGGAGGCCGTGCGGCACTGCACCAGCTGCGGGGTCCTGCACCGGGACATCAAACCAGAGAACATCCTGGTTGACCTGGCCACCGGGCAGGCCAAACTCATCGACTTTGGCTGTGGCACCTACCTGCAAGCCGCAGCCTACACCAGCTTTGCAGGTGAGCCCACGCAGGGGGAGGCTCCTGGGAGCGGCATCTCAGAGCCCAACAGCTCACAGCCCAAGGCGGCTGTGGCAGGGGGGATTCTCCCTTTTGCTGCCAGTCATGGCAGCCGGAGTCTTCAGCCTTGCTGCTTTTGAGCGGCGCTGGCTGAGGGCCCATCTTCCAGCCCTGCTGGCAGCCTTTGCCAGCCCCTCTGCCCAGGACTGGCGCTGGGGCTGGGGCAGCCAGCGCCACAGAAACACCCGTGGGTGGGGGTAGCAGAGAGGGGGGCCAGAACCTGTGCTCCAGCCCGTTTGGTGTGCAGGCGAGACAGGGCTCAGACTGCTCTGCTGCCCGTGCTTGCCTCGGCTTAAGAATGGTTTCTGGGGCAGTGCAGGCAGGGAGGATGAAAGCGTGGTTTTTCCCCAGCACCAAGTGGGTTTTTCCTTTGCATGGAATGCTCGGGCCTTGCCAGGGCTTCCGCTGCCCTCTTGCGACACCGGCGGCTTCTTTTCCAACCCCCAGTCTGTACACAAGCCCCAGGTGCTGGCGAGAGGGCAGCGGGTCACGCCGCGTGCCGCTGGTGCGGCCCCCGCATGCCCGGGGATGCTGGGGCGAGGCTCTGGGAGCAGGCAGCGTCCCCCTGAAGAACTCCATCTCTATTCCATAGGAACACCGTCCTACAGCCCCCCGGAATGGACGCACCTGGGCTGGTACCACGGCGAGGCAGCGACCGTCTGGTCCCTGGGCATCGTGCTGCACCAGATGGTCTGCGGGGAGCACCCTTTCAGGAGGGGCTGGAACAGCACCTGGGGCCGGCTCTCGCTCCCACGACGGCTCTCTCCAGGTGGATCCTCGTCTCTGCAGCACGGGGGGAATAGCAGTGCTGGGAGGCAGCAGTGGGCTCAGGAGCATCCCACACTGGCAGCTGCTGAGGAGGTGGCAATGTCCTGCTCTCCTCCAAAAGAAAGAACTGATGGCAAAGTTTAGGCAAAGCCCTGAGCACACGCAGCACGGCCTGGCCATGGCAAGAGTGGGGCAAAGCGGACAGGAGCCTTCTGCAACTGACTGGTGCTTTCTGCTTTCTCTGCACAGAGTGCCAGGATCTCATCCGACGGTGTTTATCCGTGCTCTCCTCGGAAAGGCCCTCATTAGAAGACCTGTCCTGTGCTCCTTGGATGCAGGATATTCGCGTGCCATAGGAGAAGGGAGAGAGCCACACGCACGCTTTGAGCCAGGGAGCCGGTGAGTTCCAGCTGCACACGCGCCTTGGCAAGGAGCAGCAAAGAAAGGCAGAGTTTTTGTCCTGCCTGAATCGCTGCGCAGGGCTCCTCAGCTGGGCACGCGCAGCCCTGCTGCTGGAGCTGAGCTGCTCTTCCCAGCTCTGGTGGCCCCCGTGCCAGCTGCTTTTGCTTGTCCTGCTTCAGCAACAGCCGGGGCCCTGGGCAGAGCACTGACAGCCTGCTCCAGCCCCAGGGAAGAAGAAGCCCCTGGAGAAGCTGTGCCAGGTGCGGCTGCTGCTGCTGGAGACATGGAGGGTGACATCAAGGATGACAAGCTCTTCCTCCACCTGGCAAGCTGAAGATGATGGACTTCAATTGTGGCACCTTCTTCAAAGCCAGGCTCCACAGCGAATTTACAGATGAGTCCACACCCAGGGGGATGCTCCCAGATTTGGGCATTGCACGGCCTGGCCAGGAAGCAAAGGTTCCTCCCTTTGCTGGGGCGGAGGCAACCAATCCTTCAGCCGGCTGCCAAGCTGCTTTTTGGCAGGGCGGGCGGGATGGGCTGGGGTGCTTACGAAATGGGAGTCAGCCCCTGGCCCTGCCAACAGCCCCCACCACCCACTGTTCCCTGGGCTGGGGCTGGGGCTGGGGCTGGCAGCCCGACACAAACAAGGCCCCATGGCAGGAGCAGAGGTGGCACTCCAGGAGCTGTGCACGGGCTGCTTTGTTTTGCAGGAAAGGAAGGGCTTGGGCTACTCCCCTCCCCTTGTTTGCTTTGGGCTCGCCGTGCCTGTTGGGGGGCAGTGCAGGGGGGAAGGGAGAAAGCGTGGGCTTCCCTCGCCCGTGGGTGGGTTTTTCCCCAGCATGTAGGGAAGGTTGGGCCTTGCTCAGGCCCCTGACAGAGAGAAGATTTTTTAGCTTTTTTCTTGTTTCTCCTTTTTGTCTGTAATGCCTTTTCTTTAATTTGTTTGTTTTTCTTCAAGGAAGCGTTGTAGGTGGTGTCCAGTCTGGATCGGGAAGTGCTTGGGAGCAGCTGCGGCGTGGATGGGACGTGGCCTTGGAGAAGGCCGAGGACATGGCTTGGGAGCAGCTTTTCTTCCGGCGGCGGGTGGCGTGCGGTGGGTCCCCGTCTTCTTGGCACGGCTGGGATAAGGGCTTTTGGGAGATGGCAGCGAGCACAGGAGCATCCCGCTCTGGGCAGCTGCTGAGGAGGTGGCTGTGCCACGGCCGGCTGCAGGCTGGGCACGTGTCCTGCCCTCCTGCTCTCCTGCCAAAGGCAGCAGGGACGGGCGGCTTCGGGCACCGCTCTGAGCACGGCCAGCACGGCCTGGGCACCGCGGGCGGCTGGGACAAGGGGGACGGGAGCCTTCAGCTGACGGGCGGTTTCTGCTTTCTCTCCTTGCAGACGGGCTCTGTGGATGCTGAGGCTGCTCTGGGCTCCGCCAGGGCTCTGCTGCGGCTCAGCACCGGGCCGGAAGAAGCCAAAGAAGAACCGGTGTGAGCTGCAGCAGAGACGTGCCCGAGCATTTCGGCAACGCAGCTCAAGCCTGCAGAGTGCACGCCTCCAGGGGAAAACATGACACCCCCCCGCCCAAAATAAACTTGTTCAATAACTTGTGAAATGAAATCAGTCTGGGATGAGCCCAAATGACATTTTTCAGCTTGCTCAAGCTTTAGCTCAGCCCTTCTCTGCACAGTTCTCTGCCCCACCTGCCTTTACTTCACAAGTGCTCCCTCTTTTCCCCCAGTGAGTTGCCAGCTCAGGGCAGTCTCTGTCGCACTGTAGCCTTCCTTGATGCCCCTGACCACGAGGAGGAGCGAGCCCCAGGTTTAGGGACTCATCCTTTTCACTGGCAGAAGAACAGCAATGTCTCAGAGGTCCGGTGAGATTTGAGTGTCATTCAAGAGCTGCTCTCCAGGCCTCAGCTCTCCTCACTGTTGGCTTCCCACTGCCACTTTTCCTCGTCCTTGCAGCAGGATGAGCTCTGGGAATGCCCTTGACCCTCGCCACTCCTGCCAGCCCAGCCACCCAGCTCAGTTTGGCTTAAGCTGAAGCTTCTCTGTCTCCTCTGGCACGGCAGTGCAGTTCCCTCTGCGGGGAGCAGCAGCCCCAGAGCACAGCAGGCAACAGCGCAGGCCGCACCTGCACCAGCTCCCCTCCACGCGTGGCTGGGCTCTTGGTGGCAACTAAATGCTCCCTGTTTGCAGCTGTCACTGGAGGATGGCCCCAGGGCAGAGCCCAGCCGGGCTCCCAGTGCATCCCCCGGAGCTTGGGGCAGACAGTGGTCCCAGAGCTGAGGTTAATGGTGCACAGCCGGCGCTGTGGCTCGCAGTCAGTGTTTGCAAGTGTTGCCTTCTCACCTCCTGCAGCTTGTGGGGAAAACGAGCTGTGCGGCCGGGCCAGCACTGCCCCTCTGGGCAGTGACAAGGCTGAAGGTCTTTGCTGTTGCAGAGGAGCCGGCATTGAGCCTTAGCAGGGCCTGGCAGGTGCGGAGCCGCATCTCGCCCGCTGTCCGGGGCTATTTCCCACATAGCCCTTCTTTGGCGTAACTCACCTTGTAAGCTGGCATCCGGGGCATTTTTGTCCCAGCTCTGTGTGAGTAGGTGTCCAAGAGCTGAAGTGAGCAGCATTTAGAAGCAGTTTCAAGATTTCTAGGCAGGCAGTGGAGCTGACAAGCATCTGTGTAACTCACCGTATTCATCGGGAGGGGCTGCTGGTTCTTTAGGAATATGGCACAATGGAGACACGAGACCGGGGAAAATCCCAGCTCTCTGTGGATTTGTGCAAAAGGGGGAAGCAGCAGAAACACTTTGTGTCTGCTTGTGCGGACACAAGGTCCAAGGAGCTGGGGTGGCAAAGGGTGGCCTGGGCTGGTGGCAGGTTAAGTCCTGTTTCATGTCATCATAGAGTGGCACAGGACAAAGCTAAAAGCACCCACAGCCACACTGATGAAGTCTTTCTGATGCTGCACATCCTATAGGAAATTGTTGCTGTCACACAATCCATTGGTATTTATAACTTTGCTTTGCAATACTTTAGGTCCAAGTTTCAAACTGCAATATTTTTACACTCAAGACACGGTCATGCACAATCCATATTTCAATTTCCTATTGCTTCAACCACAATTTAAAATAACTTAATATTGGCAACAAACCCCAAAACCTTTAAAAAAAGGCTGCTGAGGTCAGTGAGATGGATCCATGCCATCAGCACATTTGCAAAGTAAATAACTTAGTTCTCTTTTTAAAAGGATCAGTTACCACTTAAACCAAAGTTACAAAAGATTTTTCACTACACATTTGGTTTTTTCCTCTTTCATATTTTTTCTGTTTTTTCTTTTTTCTTTTTTTTTTTTAAAGAGATAACACGTCTTAAAAAAGGATTGTACAGCAAAATGAGATGCATTTCTGCTCAACAACGAAAATGTAGCCTCCTCCTCTGTTTCCTTTTGTCTGGATACCCTGAAGAAAAAAACCTAGCAGACACCAGCAGAGGTGTAAACTGGTTACTTTGGACTAAAGTGGAGTTCAGCACTGGTGACATCCTGACCCAGTCAAGAGTTGCAGAATTCTTTTGCAGATCTCGAACCATGTGCTTGCGGGCACAGCAGCTGCAGTGCTGATGCACCAGTGCACGAGAATAACTCTGTTATTGCCCCACCGAATTTGGGCTCTGCCCAAGAAGGAGGTGCTGCAGTCCTTTGCTCCTCGTTCCCGTGTGGAGCAGCTCCCTTCCTGCTGGCTGAGCTGCTCAGGCAGAGCCCGGCAGCTCCTGACACTGAAGGGCTGAGGCCTTTCCCCTGCTGCTGTGCTACAGACGGATTGAGCAGCATTGCTTAACGTGGCGATACCCAGCGGGACCAAAAGCAGTTGCCTTTGTAGACCTTAAGCTCAAAGGTGAAAAATCCCAAGAGACGAGGATGGAAGAGACTCGCAGGCTGCCTGTTTGCTGTGCTGCCCCACTTGTGAGCGGCCCAGCTTTGCGTGAGGCAGAGTGAGAACAAGGGGCAGCTCCCTGCCAGCCCCGCAGCCAAGGGGCCCCTCCAGTCCCGGGGCTTGGGGCACCATCAGAACCTTCCCAGCAAAGGTTCTCTTTGAACTTGCTCATTAATGAAATGTGCATGGTCATTAGCGCTCTGATAGATGTATCCACCCATTAGTGAAACATGGATTGACCTTTCTGTATTTGGAAGCTGGACAAGGCCATGAAATCTGACATCTGGCCTTGTTTGGGGCTGTATGGTCAAAGTCAACTCCCTTGCTTCCTCCTTGAGCCCTGGCCAGGCTTGGGGAGAAACCAATCAGGAGAATGAAACCAGATATTCCCACACTAGAAGTGCTGTCGGTTTGTCAGTTCAACACTATCAAAGCCGGGCCCTCTCCCAGCGGGGTTGGAGCCTCAGCTGTGGCTGGAGGCAGCTGCAGGAATTCCCAGTGTCCGTGAATGGCTCTCCAGTCCTTGGCTGGGACAGCTTCCCCCAGCTGATGTGTGCATGTGGGCGATGGTAAAGTCTGAGGGGAACTGGGGCTGTCTCTTTCTTAATCACTACGGGCAATCTTTGGCAGTGATGATTGGGTGCATTGCTGAGCTTCTCCTTTTGTGATTCTCTGCTGCTTTGAACTACAGTAAATGACGCTGATTCCTTGAGTTGGTGTCTGTGTCTGGTGCTGACCCTGCCCACTGGTAAAACAAATTTGGTATGGTCTGGCCGGATCCCAACAAAATGCTGCTTTTTAAATGAAAGTGTAAGGAATCAGTGCCATCCAAAATTCCCGGATGGGAAGACCTTCCTGAGGGTTTGCTGGCTGTGGCGTGGGCTGAGGTCGGAGCACCGTGCGAGCAATGAGGACGTCAACTGAAAGAAGCTGAAGCACTGGATGTATTAGAATGCATCCAAAAATTGCATATGGAAAAAGGAAAAGAACTTGTGGGTTTGGGAAGATGAGGGTGAATTTTGTTAACAGCATCTCGGAAACAGCACCAACAGAAGGAACGCTTGTTGTTGAAACGCTCCCACATGGAGCGACAGAAGAAGTTTTTAATCTTGAGCTTGGATTTGTTTGAGCAAAGGAAATAATAATAATAACAACAAGAATAAAAATAAAAAGAATTATCTACATGTATATAATATAATAAAAATTGTATGTTTATGTTTTCACATGTATATAATGACATTGTGAAATAATGCTCCAAATACCAATTTGTTAGCTTTGGCTGCTCAGGGATATAAGACTAAGTACTCTACAGAAAATGATTGGCCAGGACCCCAACATTGCTGGGAAACTGTGTGAGATTGTATACAAGAGATGAAGGAGGAAGGGATGAAACTGGCTGTTTTGATAGGGTTTGCTGATGCCAGGACGTGGAATGCTTTGTCTGTTCCTGTGCAAAATAAAGTGAGTAAGACTGCTGGGTTTTTCATATACCAGACTATCCACAAGCTGCAGAATTGATTGAACAGATGAAGGGGTTGTTAAAAGAGCACTTGAAAAATGTAGGAGATGGGAAGCTGTTGCAATGAAAAACCCACCTCCCAGATGTGCTCCATATCCTTAACAATGGGCCCACTGGGGAAATGGAAACCGCCTCGATGCGCGTGGCTGCACCCAATTTGCAAATACAACCACGGACAGTGACACTCTGACTTCCTGGAAAATTGTTCTGGGGGTGATGGCCCCTGACAGGGCCATCCCAGAGGCTGCAGGGCTGGACCTTTACGCATTAGAATGAATTAGGATAAATCAGAAGCAAATGAGAGTTATCAATACCGGCACAGGAATTCAGATTCCTCCGGGACACTGGTTTGATAACTGCTCACTCAAGCTTGGCCTTGACAAGTGTTCATATGGTGGGAGGAGTGCTTGGTGCAGATTATCAAGGAGAAATTAAAGTAGTTCTGTTAAACAACAGTGAACAACACTGGATTTTTCAACCCCACGGCAGGGTAGCACAATTATTGATATTGCCAGTTTTTAAAACAACCGTGAAAAAAGAACATCCACCTCACATCACCACTGTTCCTGGAGATAAAGGGCTTGGATCCAGCAGTCCTAATCATGGAGCCAGAGTGTGGGTCCAGAGGCCAAATGGCCCGCCCGAGCCAGCTGAAGGAAGAGCTGTAGGCAAAGACAACACTGTTTGAATCCTGAAACCTGGGTGAGAAAGATGGGAACATGTCCCTGCAGCCAAGTGTTCTATGTGAGAACAAAGAGATGTTACAGGATATTGTTTTGCAGAGCCTGCCAGACCAAATCTCCCTCTTTGCCCCAATGGTCCCTTTGCAAAGTGCTCTGATCCACGGCGCTCGATGTGAAGACTGATGTGCCACTGAGTGACTTCTGCAGACAGAAAGGGACCGCTTAACAGTGAAACTATGGTTGATCTTGTTGGTTTAATGTTGTCATTGTAATCAGAGCACTGGTTGGGAAAACAGATTTCTAACAGTAGGAGCAGAGATAGGGAACTCATTTAACCTCAGTAATTGCTGGGTGCGTGGAAGTCCAGAAGGATTCGATGACTGGCCTTGGCTGGCCCATCTGGCCCAACCCAAACGGTGGGTTAGAAACTTGAGCACAGTTCATGATAAAAACAGGGTTCTAGACCGAGGGTGGCGATCCCTGACCGCTGCATTTTCGTAGAAAAGGCATTTCTTGCCTAAATCGGATAAAGAGGAATATATGTAGGAAAAAGTGTCTGTGGATGGATGTTGTCTCCTGGAATAGGTTGTATGCACCCACACTGTGAACTGTTCAGTTGCACCCAGTATAAAGGGAAATGGAATCAAAGTCACGTACAGCTCTTTAATCATGGCTGGGTTAAGCGTTCCTATGAAGATTGTGAAAAGATACCCTTAAAGCACTTCCCGTATGATATTTTGGCTTGTCAACAAAGTAATTCAAATGCTTAAATCTAAAAGATTGTAGTATCAAAAGGATTGTTATGAAGGTTGTAGTTCGTCTCTAGGTCAAAGGACTGATTGAAGTACTGAGGCCTGAACAACAGGCCCTGACTGAGGCCTGAACAACAGGCTCTGAGCTAAAGTTGACATCTACATGAACCTTCCAACCAAATGTTCTATTTCTATCTGCTCATTAACAGAGCATTATTAGCAATATGCTCTATGTTCATTGGTGAAACACGGATTTACCTTTCTGTATTTAGAAACTGGACAGGGCCCCATCTGGCCTTGTTTGGGGGTTTAGGATCAAACTCCCTCGGTTCCTCCTTGAGCCCCGGCCAGGCTTTGGGAGAAACCAAAGAGGAGAATGAAACCAGATGTTCCCACACTAGAAGTGATGTCAGCTTGTTTGTTCAACGCTGTCAAAGCTGGGCCCTCTCACAGCGAGGTTGAAGCCTCGGTGCCCGCAAAGGTGGATGTACCTGCAGGAATTCCCAGGGTCTGGGAATGGCTCTCCAGTCCTTGGCTGGGACAGCTTCCCCCAGCTGATGTGAGGATGTGGATGATGGCAAGGTCTGAGGGTGACTGGTGCTGTCTCTTTCTTGATTACTGTACACAATCTTGGGTAGTGATGATTGGGTGCTTTGCTGGGCTTCTCCTTTTGTGATTCTTTGCAGTTTTGCATTATAATAAATTCCACTATTCCTGAACTTGGTGTCTGTGTCTTTGGTGCTGACCCTGCCCACTGGCAAAACAGACACTGAGGGCCCTGGGAGAACCAAAGGGGCCTTGCGACACCGCGGGGCCTCGTGTAACCAAGGGCGCCATAGTGACACCGTGGGGCCCAAAGGAACCAAGGGGCCAGCGTGACACTGCAAGGCCTCGTGGAACCATGGAGAGCATTGTGACACTGTGGGGACTCCTACAATCAAGGGTCCATTGTTTTCCTCTCCCTGCCCCAGCCCCAGCCCTGCAAAGAAGCCCAGTCCTGTCTGGCCCTGCAGCAGGAACTGGAGGCAGTGCAGGTCCGGGACAGTGACTCTGTGTCTGGGATGCTCAGGAGATCCTCAGCTCGGGCAGCTCGTGCAGCCCCAGGGCCCCGCTGCCCAGCACAGCAGCAGAGAGTTGGCTCCGGGGCTCCTCAGGCTGCTCCTGCTGCCATCCCAGGCACAGGGCAGCCTCTTGCCAGGGCTCCCACTCTGCACACACACGAGCTCCTGCTCTTCTCCTGGCCCATGCCAGCTCCCCACAGGGCCTTTTCCAGGGGAACACGTCTGTGCTGGCCTGAGCAGCCATTGCTGTAGCCTCTGCCCTGCTGCCCAGAGCCCCCGAGCTGGGGGTGCTGCTCTGCAGAGCATGGGGGCTGTGCTGCCCAGGGCCATGGGCTGCCTCTGCTGGGCTCTGCTGCTCAAGCTGGGAGACAGAGCTCTGCAGCTGATGGTGCTCCCTGCACTGACCCCCTCCCACACAGGCTCTGCTGTGGCCATGGAGGGTGCTCAGAGGTGCCTGCCTTGTTCCAGGGCGGGCACATGGGCTGGGGCTGCCCTGGATCCTCCTCTGCAAGTTCCCCGAGGGTCAGACGAGTCACTGCTCAGACTCCTTTCCCTGTACCTGCTGTGTCCCCCTGGGCTGCAGAGCTCTCATGGGTCACAGGAAACATTCAGTCCTTTATCTGTGGGTGAGCCCACCCTGGACAGGCCTGTGCCCAGTGAGCTCCACTCACTGCTGATCCCTGGCACACACTGTCCCTGCAGGTCCCCCGTGTTCTGCTGGCAGCTCCCAAGTCCCTCCAGAAGAACATTCCCCTGCCATCAGCCCTGGCACAAGCTGCAGAGCCCCAGGAAGGTTCATCACAGACCATTCACCATCTGGTGGGCACTGGCCACCAACAAGCAAAACCTGAAGCACACCCGAGTCTCTTGAAGGCCACACTGGGACCCTGATCTCATCCCACTGAGCCCTGGGAGAACAAGGAACACAGGCAGCCTCTTTAGAGTCTGGTCCTTGGGCCTGTTCCTGACAGTGACTGTGGAGGGAGAGCAAAGCCTTCCTGCAGTGCCTTCAGGAGATGCCCTTTGCTGATGGAACTGCTGTGGCGGAGCCCAGCTGTGTCCCAGCAGTGCCCATGGCCTGTCCCTGCCTGTGACACGCAGCAGGACTCGCACCACCCGGACAGAGCTGTTGGCCTTACACCATCACAGCGGCTCCAAAGGAGAGAGTGGAAGTAATAAGAGAGGAGCTCTGAAAAGACCAAGCTCTGCTGCTCCCTGGCTGTGCTGCTCTGCTGGGACTCTTCCCCCCCAATGCCTGCAACACTGGCCCTGCCCTCCAGCTCCAGGGATGGACTTAACCAAAGGATCTCAAACAGACACCTTGCTGATGGGTCCTTTATTTAATGTGAATACCCACACAGCAGACTCCTTATTGACACAGTCCCTGCCAACAGTCACATTCAGCCTGTAAACAGTGAATAAGATGCATAACAAAATCTTTTGGGTACAACCTTAACATATGAGAAGAAAAAAAAGCCACCAAAACCACCACCACCAAAACAACCTGAGAAGGCAGGCTGGGCCTCTAATGATTACACTTTAGCCTATGGAGCTGAAAACAGGCAGGTTTTTGCTTCTGGAAAGCATCCAGTCATCACTTTCCTCAGGGCGTCCCTGAGCTCCTGGTTCCTCAGGCTGTAGATGAGGGGCTTCAGGGCTGGAGGCGCCACCGAGTACAGAACTGGCAGTTCCAGGTCCAGGGATGGGGAGGAGATGGAGGGGGGGCTTCAGGCAGGCAACAAAGCCAGTGCTGAGGAACAGGGAGACCACGGCCAGGTGAGGGAGGCACGTGGAAAAGGCTTTGTGCCGGCCCTGCTCAGAGGGGATCCTCAGCACGGCCCTGAAGATCTGCACATAGGAGAAAACCATGAACACAAAAGAACCAAAAGTTAAACAGATGGAAAACACAACAAGCCCGAGCTCCCTGAGGTGGCAGTGTGAGCAGGAGAGCTTGAGGATGTGTGGGATTTCACAGAAGAACTGGCCCAGGGCATTGCCCTGGCCCAGGGGCAGGGAAAATGTATTGGCCATGTGCAGGAGAGCGTAGAGGAAGGCACTGGCCCAGGCAGCTGCTGCCATGTGGGCACAAGCTCTGCTGCCCAGGAGGGTCCCGTAGTGCAGGGCTTTGCAGATGGACACGTAGCGCTCGTAGCACTCGACAGCGAGGAGGGAAAACTCTGCTGAAATGAAAAAGAGAAAGAGAAAGAGAAAGAGGCTGTGCAGCACCTCCTGCCTAGGAGGTGGTTCTGGTGTCCCAAAAGGGAATTGTGCATGGCCTTGGGGACAGTGGTGCAGATGGAGCCCAGGTCGGTGAGGGCCAGGCTGAGCAGGAAGAAGAACATGGGGCTGTGCAGGTGCTGGCCGCAGGCTCCGGCGCTGATGATGAGGCCGCTGCCCAGGAGGGCAGCCAGGGAGATGCCCAGGAAGAGGCAGAAGTGCAGGAGCTGCAGCTGCCGCGTGTCTGCCAATGCCAGCAGGAGGAAGGGGCTGATGGAGCTGCTGTTGGACACTCGCCGTGTCTGGCCATGGGGACCTGTTCATGGAGAAAAGTCAGTGACAGCTTAAGGGAAACGTCTCTCAGCAAAATCAAAGACATGCCCCACAAATCCTTCTCCTGTCACACACTGACACCTTATGGGGATTCAGAGTGTGGCCACAGAGAAGGGCTTTGGCTGGCGTGGGGCCTTGCGAGAGACGGGGCAGGCCGGGGCCATGTCTGGCAGGAGGCGAGACAAAGAGCAAGAGGCGAGACAAAGAGTAGGATAGTTAATGGGAGATTGGGCAAGGAGATGGTAATCTGTAGCCCTTGGAGATGTAAAACAGAACCTTAGGAGCTGAAGTTTGTAGCTGCTGAACTGCTGGTTTGGAACAGTATATAAAGATGGGACTTGTGCGATAGAATTTGGCTTTGCATTCAGCCGGCCAAGTCCGTGTTCGATCACCGACAACACCCTTCTGTTTTTCTAGCAGATCTTCCTTCAGCTCCAGCCGCAGCCCTGGTTGGTGCTGGCTGAGTGTGACATGAGTTTCAGGGCAGTTGCTCCGGGGGTTTTTATAATTCAGCCTTGCTGTGCAGAAGTGGGAGGGGGACAGGGACCTGTCCTGGTGTTCCACTTTGAAAGCCCAGCTAACACAAGGGCACTCCCAGGGCCCAAGAACAGGAATGGCAAAAGCTGTTAAAGTGTTCTAGAGGTTTTTATAGCTCCTCTTCATCTCCCCTGCTGACTGTTTTTGGATGTCAGAAACACTCAGCATTTCTGCTGCCCTCGGGGAGAATAGAGCGAGTTCTGTGAGGCAAGGTGGTGAGTGGAGAGTGAGGGGAGGTGGTCTGTCACTCTGTCCTGTTCCAAGATCCTCTGGCCTTTCACCCTCCTCAGACAGAGGATAATCACCCTCCCATATTTCCCTTAAAAACCATCCCAATGCTGCTGAGAGCAGATCGATCCACCACAGCCCATCAAATGTCCATCCCCTTCTCGAGCTCTCAGCCCCACACTGGTAGCCAAATACACACATGGCTCGTTTCACCAACCCAACAGCCCTTTCTCCATCATAAAACTTTTGTGTCTCACTGTGGGGCTTTCAGGTAACACCAAGATGCTACACGACCTGTTTGCGCCCTGGAGGCAAGCTCAGAGCTTAGGGGGAATCCTCAAGAAGAAAGCCAAGTGTCCTAATGATGGCATTGGATGTAGGGAGATGGAGCTCCTTCCCTGGCTGCATTGCCCACAGCCGGGCTCTGGGGCCAGCGTCACCCTGAGCCAGCTGTGCCCCCTCCCAGAGCCCCCAGGGCCGGGCAGCTGCTCCCAGCCCTGTGCTCTGCAGAGGGAACTGGGCCCGGGGCTGCAGAGCTGCCCCACGGCTCTGCTGCAGCTCTGCCTGCCCAGGAGGGGCTTCACGCCTTGGACCCCCGGCCCTGAGGGCAGAGGCTTGGCTGAGGGAGAGAGGAGGGGAGGGGGCTTGTTCAGAGGGAGGGGCTGCACTCGAGGGCATCCTGTGGAGGTCTCTAAGCTCTCCCTGCCACAACATTTCTGCCTTTTGTTTTCTCTCATTGCCTGATCTTCTCTCTGCTTGCTGAAGATCTTCCTCCTGGAGCTGTTTCCCTGTGCCTGATCTCTCCCTGCCAGCACTCACAGACCCCATATCTCTGTGCACTCTCCTTGGCCCTACAGAAACCTGCCTGTGTGCAGGGCACTGGCTGGGGACAGGTTCTGTTTGCAGCTGGGAGAAAGGACAGCTCAGACTGAGCCCGGTGGGTCCAGCAAAGGTGATGCCGGTGCGGTGCATGGGCAGAGGAGTGTCTTGAAAGCACTTTAGGAAACTCCTGCAGAGCACTCAAGTTACAGTTCCGATGCCTTAGGGACTCTTAAAAATGATGAATGCCTTTATCACTTCCCCCCTCCCATTCCCCAAGAGTAGGAGACTGAAAACAGTCTCAGGAAATTTCATCCCTATAGAAAGGATTGTGTTGGAAATACTACTGGACTGAGCTGAAGGCCTGAGCATGTCCTCATGTTCTACACCAGAGATACTCAGAGAATGCACTTCCTGAATCCACAGTCAGTGGCATGTTCCAGCTTGAGGAGATCACTCCAGGAACTGCAGCTGCACTGTCCTGCAGCCAGAGGCTTCCTGTGTCAAGGGCTGGGAATGATTCTCCCCCGGTCACTTCTCAGCATCTTCCCAGCCCTAACGGATGGAACCCCTCTGTGCCTCTGTGCTGTGCCCGGGCTGGCTGCAGGCAGTGCCCCAGCCACCGGAAAGGCAGATCCTGTCCCTCCCTCATTGCTCGGGACTCTTCCCAGGGCACTGGGATGTGGGCATGTGGAATGCCAAGGGCAGGACCATGGGGCGGCCCCTGCCATGCTGCTGAGCAGGAAAAAAGAGGCAATGAGGCCCCAGGGCTGCAAGGGTCACTTGTCTCCCAACTGGCCTCAGGGCCAGGGCCAGCAGCCCTGGCCAAAGTGCTCCAGAAGTTGCCTCTGTCAGGGCCTTTCAGCTTCTGCACACCCCTCTGCCCTCTGCAGCCCAGGCTGTCCCACGGTGTCCCTGCCCTGCGCCTCTGTCCCTGCAGGCTGTCCTCATCCCCCCGGCTGCCCCACCTGGCTGGCCCCTTCCTTTGCTGGCAGCTCTGCGTCCTGCCTGCCTCTGCCTGGGCACACAGAGCCTTGGGCTGCTCCAGACTCCTTCTGGGGGACACGTTGCACCACTGCACTGCCCGGGGAGAGAAATTCCTTTCTCCTCGTGTCCAGTTTGGACCTCCCCAGCTGCCCTTTGCATTAATTCTTTCTTTTGCTGGCTGTTCTCTACTGTGTCAAAAGGATCCACCATCTCTGAAACCACCCTTCAAGCCCTCCCAGGACTCTCCTCCGCTGTCCTCAGTCTCCACTCCACTGAGCACAGAGCTCCTTTGTCCCTGTGTAGTGATCATGTGCTTGAGGCCACGGGCACCTAGACAAGAAGGTCAGTTCTTTTCTACAGCAAGGAAACCACAGAAGCCCAGTGTTTTGAAGGCAGATGAGAGGCAGCCACCAGAGGCCAAGGCAAGCCAGACCTGTGTGTCCTTGCAGCTTCTGTCTGAAAGCAACCCTTGGACATATGGGGAGTTTTGGAGGTGGAATTCCATTTCAGCTGTGGGTGCCTGGACCGGAATGACAGTTCTTCTCGCCAGGAAGGAAAGGGCAGAGCCCCAGTGTTTCAAAGGCTGATTAGTGGTGGCTCAAGGAGGCCAAGGCCAGCCAGACCTGTTTGTCTTGGCAGCTTTTGTCTTGGAGCAATCCTTGGATAGACGGATCTAGGGCTGCCAAATCCCACTTTTGTCCATGGACGTCTGACCCATAAGGACAGTTCTTTTCCACTGGCAGAAAAGTGAGGAGCCCCAGTGTTTCAAAGGCAGATGAGAGCTGGCCCTCAGGAAGCCAAGGGAAGCTGGACATTCCTGGCAGCTTTTGTCTGGGAGCTATTCCTTGGAGATATGGAATTTCAGAGGTGGATTCCCAATTTTGGCCATGGATGGCTGGACTTGAAAGATGGTTTTTTCCATGGCAAGAAAAGCACAGCCCCTTGTGTTTTGAAGGCAGATGCGAGGTGGCCCCTAAGAGGCCAAGGCCAGCCTGAGCTGTCTGTCCTGGCAGGTTTCACATGGGAACAATCCTCGGATAGAATCCAATTTGGAGGTAGCATCCTAATTTCAGCCATGGGTCCCTGGAGGAGGACATTTCTTTCCCACAGAAAGGAAAGCACGGAACTCCAGCGTTTCAGGGGCAGAGGAGAAGCAACCCTCAACATGCCAAGGTCAGTTGGACCAGGCAGGTGGCCCCCAGGAGGCCGAGCCAACCAGACCTGTTCCACGCTGTTTGCAGCCTTGGGGCCCTGCAGCATCACAATTTTGTTCCCCTGAGGCCCAGCAATATCACAGTGGTCTCCTTGGCTCTGCAGTGGCACAAAGGCCCCTTGCTTCCATGAGGCCTTGCTGTGTCAAAACGGTTTCCTTGGTTCCATGGGGCTGCAAAATAACACAATGGCCCACTGGTTCCATGAGGTCACAGAGTGTCACAGCGGTCTCCATGATTCCATAAGGTCCTGCAGGGTCACAGTGGCTCCTTGGTTCTATTGGGCTTCCCAGGATCACAATGGCCCCTTGCTTCCACAAGGCCTGGCTGTGTCACACTGGCCCTTTGCTTCCATGAGACCTTGCAGTGTCACAATGGTTTCCTTGGTTCTATCAGGCCCTGTGGTGTCACAATGGCCCCTTGATTCCATTGGGCCTCTTACTGTTACATAGTTCTTAGTTCCGTGACGCCCTGTAGTGTCACAGTGGTCTCCTTGGCTCCATGGTGCCACGCAGTGTCACAACGGCCCCTTGGTTCTCTGAGGCCCGGCTGTGTCACAATGGCCCCTGGCTCCCATGAGGCCCTGTGATGTCACAATGGTCTCATTGGTTCCATGAGGCCCTGCAGTTCCACAATGGCCCTTTGGTCTCACAAGGCCTTGGAGTGCCATAATAGTCTCAGCGGGTTCCCCCGCTGCTTCACAATGGCCTCCTTGGTTCCATGATGCCCCATAGCGTAACAATGGTATCCTTGCTTCCACACAGTCAGAATGGCCCCGGGGCCTCCTGGAGCCCCACAGTGTCACTACGATCCCCTTGATTCCACCAGGCCCTGCCGTGCTACAATGACCCCTTGGTTATACAAGGCCCTGCAGTGTCACAATGGCCCCTTGGTTCTGAAGTGTGCAAGAGCCTAATGCTAAGAGAAAGGCGCCAAAAAACGCTTCGTCATTATCACTGCTCAACACCTGAAAGGCTTCAAAAGTGCTTCGTCATTATGGCTGCTTATCATAATCACTCTTGAACGCCTGGAAACTACGTGCCGTACGGGCCGTGCATAGCCCGCCTTGAGGCCCATAAAAAGGAAGGCAAAACTGGTGCAAAATGTGGAGGTGAAAGCAAGAGGTAGAATCCCTGCCCTTTGCCTTTCCCCCCACCACCACCATCGCCTGCTGCCAGACACCCTGAGGCCTCCGGGAGCCGACGCCGCCCGCCTGGGGAGCACCCCCCAATCCTTCACCCCTGCACTGAAATCCCGAGGGAGTTGTGCAACCCCTAGCCCTGCTCCTTCGTCCCAGGCGGACCCAGGTTCAGCTGCAAGCATCGAGCCTGCATCTCGGAGGATGGGCCGCCGCTTTCCAGCCAAACTGCTCCAGACATCAGAAGAGGCAGATAGGACCCTTCAAACAACAGGAAAAAAAAGGCAAAAACCTCTCCACTTCCCCCACCCTGTCTCAGCAGCAACAAAGGTAGCACAGTGTGGTGCTGACTTATCCTATGCTTTTTAGAGTAACCTTGGCTTTTTCTAACTTTTCTCCACTTTTCTCCTTCTTTCTCTTTGCCTCTCTTACCATTAGATAAACAGATACCCATTTTTTTGGCACCAACATTTAATCTCGTTTGGTTTTAATCTGGTCTTTGGGAATATTTTGAAGCTTCAAAGTTCTTTCCTTTTATACTCAGAGATTTTGTTTTCTTTGCCCTTCTGGGTGTAAATCAGATAGTAACAAAGTGTCATAATGCTCTCCACAGTTCCATGAGGCCCCACAATGTCCCAATGGACTTTTGGTTCCATGAACTTTGGTACTGTCAGCAACAGTCTCCTTGGGTCCGCAGTGTCACAATGGACCCTTGGCTCCATGAGGTTCCGTAGCGTAACATGGACGCCTTGATTCCATGAGGTTGTGGAGTGTCACAAGGATCTCCTTGGTTCTGCGGCCCTGCTGTGTGACAATGGGCCTGTGCTTCCATGAAGTTCTGTACTGTCAACCATGATCTCCTTGCTTGCACAGTGTCATAACTGACCCTTGGTTCCATCAGGTGCCTGGCCTCCAACAACCTCTAAGAGACCCTTATGGCCCCTCAAGGCCCCTCACAGCCCCTCATGACCCCTCAATGTCCCTCACAGTTCCCCATGGCCCCTCATGGCAGCTCACAGTCCCTCATAGCCCCTCACAGTTCATGGCCACTCATGACCCTTCACAGCCCCCAACAATCTCTCATGGCCCCTCACAGCACCTCAGGGCCCCTCATGGCCCCTCACGACTCCTCATGACCCTTCACAGCCCCTAACAAACCCTCAAGGCACCTCACAGCCCTTCACAGCCCCTCAAAACCTCTTGGAGATCTTCTGCAGCCTAAGTAATTTCTGTGTTAATCCCACTGAAACAACCAAAAGTGGAGTAAAAATAAAGAAATTAAGCAAAGAGGTCTAAAGCTGCTTAATTTTACTGGAATTTGGGGGTGACTTTGCTGTTCAGGGGAATATTTGGGAGGATCTGAGTGTTGTGGAGCCACGAAGCCAGGCAGACTGGGACCACAGTCTCACAGTTGTGCTGGCAGAACTTGTCCACCTGAGCCAGTCTGTTCTCCAGGAATTCCAGTTGTCTGTCTGAGTCCCTGCCCTGAGTCTCCCCCTTTGGGGTGTGGCCTCCAAAGTGCCCAAATCGCTGCTGAAGTGCCTGAGCTGCTCCTGGCTGTGGATGTTCCTGTGCCCCACCCTGTCCTGGTCGGTGCCATGGGGTGTGGGAGGGGGTCTGGGGGCGCCTTGGGGGACTGGGATGGGCTTTTGTGGCCCTTGGAGCGGTTTGAGGTGCTGAGACAGGGTTTGGGGGCTTTTGGGGCAGTCTGTGTGGGAGTTTTGGGGTGTTGGCAGGGCTGTGTGGCTTGGAGAGAATTTGGGTGGGTGTTGGGGGAGATGGGTTGGGAATTCTGTGGCTTTTGGGGCCATTGCTATTGCAGGGAGTGGTTGGGGGAGTCCTGGCTGGGAGCTGTGGGGTGGTTTGAGGGGTCTGGGAGTGGCTGTGGGGCTGGGAGGGGGTTTTAGGGCAGATGTGACCTCCTCCCCAGATAGCCAAACTTGCCACCAGACCCCACCCCCAAGATGCTGCTGGGGGTCGGGGGCTCCATGTTGGGGTTCACCCTCCTGGCACTGCACGAGAAGGTGAGGGGGGGGTCCCCAGGGGCCGTGTGTGTCCCCCCAGAGTGTGTGTGACCCCCCCCATCCCGGTGTCACCCCCTTTTCCCTGCCCACAGGGCTCCTGAGCCAGCCCCTGCTGCCCTGGGAGGGAATTTGGGGAGGTGGCAGAGGGGGTGCGCAGCCCCCGCCGGGGGATGACCCCGGCCCAGCGCCCTTCGTTCAGCACCGAGCTGGGCTTGGGGCCGCAGGAGGAAGAGGCCGATGGGAAGCAGATCCTGCAGGGGGGACAGGGCTTGGGCTCAGGGCAAGGTCCTGCCCTGCACACCTGGCTCAGGTGTGAGCCTGCCCCGGGAAGGGAGCGGGACATTGCCATCCCCACGAATCAGGGCTGGGAGCAGCGCTGGGAGCACGGACATGGAAATCCTGGGAGCCACTGGGACCGCCCTGGGGGGTGAATGATCCCCCCCAGCACCTTTCCAGGCCGCCCTGCGAGCTGAGAAATGCTCGCTGGGCCTCGGCCTTGGCCAAGAGCCCCCGGGCTCAGCTGCTCTGAGCTCAGGCGCTGCCGGCTCCCGCAGCCCGCCCAGGGCCGCCCTGCCCGTGCCGGGGCTGTGCTGGAATTCTCTGCTGCTGCTGGGCCACTCGGGGGCTCTGGCCCAGCAGGAAAGGTGACCCTGAGCCAGGAGCTTTCCTTGGCCGCAGCAAAGCCTCGGCACGGAAAGACCTTCCCAGCGCTGGGCCCTGGGCCGGGAGGGATTGTGCCACCAGAGCTGTCCCTCCATTTCTTCTGCCAGGCAGCTTTAGCACAGGAGAAGTGGAGAAGCCAGAGCTGCCTCTCAGCTTTCCGCAGTCCTGCAGAGGAATCCTGTGTGGGAAGCAGCCTGGGAACAGGGTTGAGGTGCCAGGGCAGGGGAATTGAGAGCCCTTTCCTCCGCCGTGGGCCCAGGCTCTGGCCCTTGCCCTTTGCAATGGCCCTGCAGCTGCCAGAGGGGCCTTTTTGGCTCAGCTGAGAGCAGTCCTGCTGCAAGGCTGTCCTCGAGCTGCTTGGGCTGCACATGTGCCCAGGGAATGCTCATTGCTTGCAGTCTCAGGCGCTGTGGGTGTGCAGGTGTAACTACTGCAGGAGGGAACAGCTCTGCTGGGGGCAGTTCTCTTTTTCTTGGTGGTTTTTCTGTTGAATGAACGTTCCCTGCCAGCTCTGGGCAGAGCTGTGTAGCTGTATGTGCCACTTGTGTGTGGCACTGTGGCTCAGGAGGTGGCCAAGGGGAGCTTGGCCGAGGTGTGGGCAGAGGAATGGCCATCAGGCCAGGCTGGGGGGTCAGCGGCCGGTCAGTTGCGTTGCGTGGCCGCGGCTCTGGAGGCTTGTGTGGGAGCGTGTGCAGGGCTGGAAGGCTGGGGCTGCCGCCGCTGTGTCCCAGAGCCGGGAAGGCCGGGGCTGGCCCGGCCCTGGCCCGGCCCCGCCAGCTCTGGCAGCTGCCGGCGGGGACACAAAGGGCAGCTCCGAGCTGCGGCCGCTGCGCTGCGGCCGCACAAAGGCAGCGCCCGCAGAGCTCCAGGGCAAGGTCCTGGCCCTGGCTCGGGGCTGGGCCGGGGCCAGCGGCAGAAAATCAACTTGCAGCTTGGGCCCCGCAGCAGGGAGGAGCAGCAATTGCTGGCTGAGAGAGACTCTTGCCAAGGGCCTGCGGGGCCGGGCCCCAGGGAACGGCTTCCCGCTGCCCGAGGGCAGGCTGAGATGGGATGTGGGGCAGCAATGGTTCCCTGGCAGGGCGCTCAGGGCCTGGCCCAGGCTGGCCCCAGAAGCTGCGGCTGCCCCCGCATCCCTGCAAGTGTCCCAGGCCGGCTCGGCCATTGGGGCTTCCTGCCCAGGAGGGCTGGGCTGGGCTGGGCTGGGGCTGCTGAGGGCGGGATGGGCTCTGCCTGAGACAGCTGAAGGCTGCGCATGATGAGGCCGGGGGGACCCCGTTCCTCAGTGGGTTCTGGGGTATCCCACATTCCTGAAGGGATGTCAGGGTATGTCCTGTTCCTGAGGCAGTTTTGGGGTGCCCCCAGTGCTTCGGGAGGGGTTGTGAGAGGGGGTCTCTGGTGCTTGGAAGGGGGACCTATTGTCAGGGATGTGGGGAGCCCATTTTGGGAAGGATGCTGCTGTTTGTGGCAATGTTGAGAGGTTCTGAATGGGCTGTGGGGCCCTGGCTCTCATTTTGGGACTTGAGGTGAGCCCATGGGCACAGCAAGGGCTGAGGAGAGGTTCCAAGCTCCCATTTGGGATGGAGGGATTGAGCGGGTGCCTCCAATCAACTCAATGCCAGCCCCAATGTGTTGATGGCAGCCCCAAATGGCTCGATCCGTCAGCCCCAAGGCCCGGCTGTGGGGAGTCAGGAAGCACAGAAGGGGAATTGGTGTCCAGGAGGAGTGGGATGGGATGGGATGGGATGGGATGGGATGGGATGGGATGGGATGGGATGGGATGGGAAGGGATGGGATGGGATGGGATGGGATGGGATGGGGATGGAATGGGATGGGTGGGGGTGGCATTGTTGGGGTGGGATGAAGTTTGGGAGGAATGGGGTGGTGTGAGAGATTGGTTACGTGAAAAGGGACATATAGATTCGGGATATACAGATTCTTTGCAGCTTACTGATCTGAGAAGCTGGCTACGTGAGAACGGGCACATAGACCCTTGCAGCTAGCTGAGCAAGGTCTCATAAGACAATGCACCACACATCCTGTGTAACAACTGAAGTTACAGAATATTACATGTATCTTGCTCAGTAACTGAACCACCATTGAGCCTTACTGCTGAACTATGGGGTTTATTTGCAGAGCCAGCAAGGTTAGGTTTTGGCAGCAAAACAATGGACATCTGTGGTTAGAAGGCCAGGGAAAAAGGCAGAACTGCTGACCACGAAAGGGGGTCTAAGGAGGGGTCTGGGGGGACACACACGGCCCCTGGGGACCCCCCCTCACCTTCTCCCGCAGTGCCAGGAGGATGAACCCCAACATGGAGCCTGTGGCCCTGGCAGCATCTTGGGGGTGGGGTCTGGTGGCAGCTTTGGGGGTCTGGGGGGGAGGTCACAACTGCCCTAAAACCCCCTCCCAGCCCCACAGCCACTCTCAGACCCCTCAAACCACCCCACAGCTCCCGGCCAGGACTCCCCAACCACTCCCTGCAATAGAAATGGCCCCAGAAGCCATGAAATCCCCTTTCCATCTCCCCCAACACTCACCCAAATTCTCTCCAAGTCACACAGGCCTGCCAGCAGCCCAAAACTCCCTCACAGACTGCCTCAAAAGTCCCCCAAACCCCGTGCCAGCACACTAAGTGGCTCCAAGGGCCACAAAAGTCCCTCCCAGTCCCCCAAGGAGCCCCCAGACCCCCTCCCATCCCCCATGGCACCGACCAGGACAGGCTGGGGGACAGGAACATCCACAGCCCAGAGCACCTCAGGCACTTCAGCAGTGATTTGGGCACTTTGAGGGGCACACCCCAAAGGGGGAGACCCAGGCCAGGGACTGGGACAGACAACCGGAATTCCTGGAGAACAGATGGGCTCAGGTGGACATGTTCTGCCCCCAGAACTACGAGATGGTGGCCCCAATCTGCCTGGCTTCATGGCTTCACAACTATACTCCCGAATATTCCCCTGAACCACAAATTCACCCCCAAATTTCAGGAAAATGGTGGAGCTTTAGATCTCTTCGTTTAATTTCTTTATTTTTACTCCAATTTTGATTGTTTTGACAGGATAAACATGGAATGGAAATTACTTAGGTTGGAAAAGACCTCCAAGATCATCCAGGGTGGCTTGATGCCACCGGAAGAAACATTTGGACAGAGCAGATGAAATTTTTTAGGGTGTAAAGGTAAAAAATCAGCTGTTCCCAGTGAATTTCCAATATTGATCTGAGTCCCGATGGATGTTCCTGCCCCTGCGTTCACCCAGGTGCCTACGGGGATCCAGGAGAACGTGGAGAGCACCAGCCAGGGCTCTTCCCAACCTGGATCACAGGGAATGTGGGTCACCAGGGCTCTGCCAAATGTGGCTCCTCTGATGGGAGATGGAGTTGGAGCAGAGGACAAAGCTCTTGCCACAGTCGGGGCACTCGCAGGGCTTCCCTTAGCGGTGCCTCCGTTGGTGTCTGGTCAAGGTAGAGCTCTGTGAGAAGCTCTTCCCACACTGGGGACACTCGTAGGGCCTCTCCCCGGTGTGGATGCGCCGGTGGGTGACGAGGTGGGAGTTTTGTTTGAAGCCCTTCTTGCAGTCGGGGCAGCGGAAGGGCCTCTCATCCGTGTGAATCCGCTGGTGCAGGAGGAGAGTGGAGCTGGTCTGAAACCACTTCCCACACTCAGAACACTCTTAGGGCCTCTCGCCGGTGTGGATCATCTGGTGGCGGATCAGGTGGGAGCTGTACCTGAAGCTCTTCCCACATTCCCCACACTTGTGGGGCTTCTCCCCATCGTGAAGCTGCTCATGAGCCACCAGCTCTGACCTCTGGCTGCATCTCCGGCCGCCTTCCCGGCACAGGGTGGGTCTTTCCTCCTCAGAGCACCCTGGGCTGCGTTTGCAGCCTCTCCTCCTGCGGGATCTCCGGGGCTTTTCCTCCCCGTTGGATTCCAGCGCCGTGGAGCCGCTCAAAACGGCCTCTTCCACCAGGTTCTGCCGCGCGGATTTGTCCTCCCTGGGCTCTGTGCTCAGCTCCTTGTCTGGGGAGGAAGGACAAGGAGAGGATGGGATTTGCCTCCGGGCCACAGGGAAGGGCAAGGAGATCCCCCCAGTCCGTCCCCGGCAGGACGGCGTCGGCAGCGGGGTTGTCCTGCAGCCGGGGGCGATGCTGGGCTGGGAGATGGAGCAGGAGAGAGGGGAAAGGGGCACTGACTTCCTCCTCACCTGCCTGGGGCTCCCGGGGCATCTTCCTCTTCCTCACAGCCTCCTCCTCCATCTGGCCAAGGGTTGGGAATGGGAAATCCTGGTTTGGGGAGAAACAAGGGATGAGCACATTGAGTTTAAGGTCCCTCTGCCCAAGTCCATCTCTAGAAGTCACTGGGCACTGTGTGTCCATAAAAATCTGCTCTGAAAAAGCCTCTCAGGAGTTCCCTGTCTCTGGTCTCTCCCCTTTGTCTTTGGGGGTCCCCTCTGTCCCAGCTGCTGGGGTCCCTCTTTCATTGGGATTCCTCCTCTCTCCTTGGTCTCCACCCTCCCCAGGCTGCTGGGAGTCCCAGGAATCCAAAAGCTCCCCTCTTTGGTCTTCCCACTTAGGGATGCTGGGGGTTATGGGATCCCCAGGTCCCTTCTCCCCTTATTCTCTGCTTCGGGGTGCAGGGGGTCCAAGGAGTCCCCCCTGCCCCTCTCCAGGCTGTTGAGGGTCCCGCGAATGGCGGCGCTCCCCCCTCTCTGGGCTCCCCACTTTGGGGCCCTGGGGGTCACAGGGGTTCGCTCCTCCAGACTGCCGGGGCTCCCCTGCTCCCGGTACTGCCCCTCTCTGCTCGTCCCACTCTGGGGCTCCCGAGGTTCCCCCTCCGGCTCTCCCAAGGGGTCCCGCAGCCCCCTGGCTCCGGGCTGGAGGTGGCCGTGCCTGACCCGGGCAGACCCAACCCCCACCACGGGGCGTACCCCACATCCCCCTGCCCGCTGCCAGGGCTCTGCTGGCACCGCCACCGGGACCCCCAGAAACACCTCCTGGGGACCCCCAATGTCCTCACAAGGGGCATTTTCTGCTCAGCTTTGGAGTTCTTCATTCTCCAAACATCCCCCCAAAAAACCCAACCCAGGGAACCCCCCGGGATATCTGGGCTGAGCTCCCCCTCCCCGGGCACCTGCGGGATGGGGGGCGATGATCCCACGGGTGGGGGGCTGTGAATTCAGGGAGCGCTCAACCTCATGTGGGGAGTGACTGGGTCTGAACTGGGGGCAACTGTCTTCAACTGGAACCACACTGGAAGATAATGGGAGCAGCTGTGCCCATGCTGGGGTCATACTGGGATCCTACTGGAACTGACTGGGATGATACTGGGAGTATCTGAGAGGGACTGTGATCATACTGGAATCAGACTGCAAGGGACTGGAAAGGTGCTGGACATGACTGGAACCGTACTGGAGGTGACTGGGAGCAACAGAGACCATGCTGGGAGCAAATGGGATCATATTTGGAGTAACTTGGAGTGACTGGATTCATACTGGGAGCAACTGGGCCCACACTGGGAGTGACAGGGAGGCACTCTGGGCATGACTGGAATAATACTGGGAGTACCTGGAGTGACTGGGATCATACTGGGGGTGACTGGGTACAACTGGGATCATACTGGCATTGAGAGGGAGCAGCTGGGATCACATTTGGGGACACTGGGACCATACTGGAAGTGACTGGAACCATACTGGCAGTGACTGCGGGTCCTACTGGGATCATGCTGGGAGCCACTGGGATTACAGCGGGTGTGAATGGAACCTGACTGGGGGTTACTGGGAGCTGCTGGGCCCATGCTGGGAGGAAAATGTGGACACATTGGGAGTAACTGGGATCAACTGGAAGGTACTGGAACCACGCTGAGGGGACTGAGACCACAACTGGCATCATACTGGGAGCAACTGGGACTACACTTTGGGCAACTGACAGAAACTGGGATCATGCTGGAGGACCCTGGAAGTAACTGGGAAAGACTGGGATCATTCTGCGGTAACTGGAACCTTACTGGGGCAACTGGGAGTGCCTGGGAATGACTACAAGCATGCTGAAGGCAACTGGGATATACTGGGAGTGTCTGTAACCATACTGGGGGTGACTGGAACCACACTGGGAACAGCTGGGATCATGCTGGGGGGAAATGAGACCATGCTGGGGGCACCTGGGAGCAACTGGATCTATGCTGGGGGCAACTGGGCATATCTGGGACTATTCAAGGGGCAACTGGGATCATACTGGGAGGAACTGGGAACAACTGGAACTATGCTGGGGGCAACTGGGATCATACCGGTATCACAGTGGGTCCATGCTGGGTGAGACTGGCATCATACTGAGGGTGACTGGAATCATACTGGGATTGACTGGGAGTGGCTGTGAGCAACTGGAATCGTGCTGAAAGCAGCTGGGAAGAAGTGGGAGGGACTGGGAGCATGCTGGGGGTGACTGGAATATACTGGGAGAGACAGGGAGTCACAGGGATCATACTGGAGGCTACTGGGCTCATGCTGGCATTGACAGGGAGCAACTGGGAACACACTGGGGGCCACTGGCATCATACTGGGAGTGACTGGGGCCTTGCTGGGATTAGCGTGGGTGTCAGTGGGGGTTACTGGGAGCGACCAGGCCCATGCTGAGAGCCTACTGGGGATGCACTGGGATGCACTGGGAGGAACTGGGAATGATAGGATGCATGCTGGTGACAACTGGGATGTACTGGCAGTGACTGGGATAAATCTGGGGGCAACTGATCCATGCTGAGGTAACTGGGAGTGCCTGGGAATGACCACGAGAATGGTCAGGGCAACTGGGATATACTGGGAGTGTCTGAGACCATGTGGGTGGTGACTGGGACCACACTGGGTGTGACTGGGAATGTGCCGGGGAGAACTGGGACCATGCTGGGGGAAACTGGGGGCAATTGTGAGTGACTGGGGCCCTGCTGGGAGAGACTGGCATCATACTGGGAGTGACTGGGACTATCCTGGGGCAACTGGGAGAACTGAGAACACACCAGACAAAAGTGGGAAGAACTGGGAGCAACTGAGACTGTGCTGGGGGCAAATTGCATCATAATGGGGAGTGACTGGGAGTGACTGGGTTCATACTGGGAGTAACAGGGATTCTCCAGGGAGTGAGGGGAAGTGACCAGGATCATACTGGGCCTGACTGGGCTCATACTGGGACTGATGAGGAAACTAGAACCACTTGGGGAGGGAACTGCGCTCATACTGGGAGCAGCCATTTCCCAGCCCCGGCACCCCCGAACCCCTTTCCCGGCCCCGGGACCCCCGAGCCCCTCCCGGCCCCGGCACCCCCGAGCCCCTTTCCCGGCCCCGGGACCCCCGAGCCCCTTTCCCGGCCGTGCCGCCCCTGCAGCCCCCAGACCCCCCCGCCGGGGTCCCGCCAATCCCAGGGGTCCCCCCTCTCGGGCTCCCCGCTTTGGCCTTCTGGGGCTCTCCTCTCTCCGGGGTCCCGCTTAGGGAAGCCGCGGCTCTCCCGGGGCTCCCCAAAACCGGTGTCCCCCCGCCCCCGCCGGCCCCGCGCCGTCCCCACGGGGCCCCGGCAGAGCTCGGAGGGCCCGGCCCGGGAAGCCCAACCCCCACCGCGGGGGGACCCGCATCCCCCCGCCCCCGCCGGGGCTCTGCCGCCACCGCCACCCCCAAAAACACCTCCCGGGACCCCCCGATATCCGCCCCCGCCGGGGCATCTGCGGCTCGCCTTTGGAGTCCCGCAAGCTCCAAACATCGCGCCGCCCGCCCCGACAGACAGCATGGAACAGCGAGCCCCAAATCGATTCCCTGCGAGCTCCAAATATCCCTCCCCCCTCCAAAAACACCGCCCGGCATGTTTGGGCCGAGCTCCCCCTCCCCGGGCACCTGCGGGATGCGGGGCGGGCGATGCTCCCGGCCCGAGCGGCTGCGGATCCAGAGAGCGCTGCCCGCACCTGGAGCCTCCTCCGCCTGCTCCGGCTCCTCCTTCTTCCCCCCGTGCCTCCTCTTCCTCCTCCTCTGGCCCGCCTCCTCCTCCTCCTGCCCTTCCTCCGTGCCTGCGGCCGCGGCCCGGGAGCTCTCGGGGCAGCGGTGCCGGGCCGGGCCACGATGGGAAAGGGCTGGGTCACCCCAGAGCGAGCTGGGGCAGCGGAGCTTTGGGGCAACAGCGGCAAAGGGGTGCGAGAGGGGGGATCCGGGCAGGTGGGACAGCGGCAAAGGGCTTCCAGTGGGGTCCCCCAGTTAAGCCCAGTACCCCCAAAGCCCGTCCCAGCCCTCCCCGTTCCCTCCCCAGCCCCGGCTGAGTGCGGGGCTCAGCCCAGGAGCCGTCGCCGTTCGGGGCTCCCCCGAGTGCAGCAAACGGGAGAGTGCCCCCCGGGTGAAATGTTGGGGTTCGCTCTACCATCGGCGCTTTAAGATGCCCCGCTAAAGTCGGTGCCCACTGTAACTCCCGTTAAAAGGGCAACACCACTCCCGTTGATTCCGGCAGCGGAGCCCCGGGGGGGTTTGTGGGTCCCGGCAGGGTTTGGGGATCCCGGGAGGGTTTGAGGCTCCTGGGAGGGTTTGGGGGTCCCGGGAGGGTTTGGGGGTCCCGGGAGGGTTTGGCGGTACCTGGGTGGTGCCGATGATGGCGATGGGGACCCCGTGCTGGGTGTGAACATTCGCGAGGGGCTCCTGGGGGGGTTTTGTGTGTCCCGGGGGTTTTTGGCGTCCCGGTGTTTTTTGGGGTTCCCGAGGGGAGTTTTCAGGGGTCTCAAAGTGGGGGTTTGGGCGATCACAAGGGGAATATTTGGGTGTCCCAAGGCTGTTTTGGGTTCCCTGCCGGTGATGGAGATGGGGATCCCGTGCCAGGTATAAACGTTCTCAAGAGGGTCCGGGGGGTGTTGGGAGGTCCCGTGGGAATTTTGGTGTCCTGAGAGGGTTTTGGGGGGTCTGTGTGGGGCTTTGCGGTCCTGGGGAATTTTTGGAGGGTCCCGGGGATATTTTCGGGGTCCCAGGAGAGGTTGGGGTTCCCCGGGGGGGTGTTGGGGATTCCCGGGAGGTTTTGGGGTACCTGGGCGATGCCGGTGACAGAGCTGGGGACCCCGTGCCGGGTATGAACCTTCTCGCTGCGCACGGGCAGCGTCAGCGTGTTCAGGGAGATCCTGGGGGGCCCGGGGGGTTCACCCCAAATCCCAGGGGACCCCAAATGCTGAGGGACCCCTGAACTCCCCTCACCGCTGGATCTGCTGCAGGCAGGGGGGCACCAGCACTCGGCCCCCAACCCCCACTCTGACGGGGGGGCTGCAGAAGAAATCTGGGGGGCACAGACGGGTGAATGGGAACACCTGGGACCATGGTGGGATCATAGTGGGATCATCCTGGGAGTGACTGGGATCATACTGAGTGTAACTGAAAGTGACTGGAATCATACTGGGAGTGACTGGGAGCCCCAGGGCCCATGCTGGGAGTGACCTGGGCCCCACCCCGGCTGGAACTGGGGGAACTGGCCCAGCTGGGGCTCAGGGTTGTTCTCCCCCAGGGCTGTTGCCACCCCCGGCCCCAGAGAGCCGAGGGACAGGGGACAGCCGAGGGACAGGGGACAGCCAGGGAACACGGCCTGGCGCAGGGACACTGTGCTCCAGCACTCTGGGCTGTTGTGCCCGGGGCATTGCCCTTGGGCTCCCAGGACAGGCAGAGGGGGCAGAATCCCCTCCAGGAGCTGTTGTTGGCTCGAAGCTTTGGTGTTGGACATTCTCAACCACTCAGTGATTTCATAGTCTCCTCTATGATGTCAGACCTCTGCCCAGTGATATCACAGCCTTATCTGCGATGTCACAGCTCACTCTATGATGTCACATAGCAACCCTGTGATGTCATAGCCACTCTGTGATGTCACACCACCTGTGATGTCACAGTCTTCTCTGTGATATCACACAGCTGCTCTGTGATGTCACAGCTGACTCTCTGATGTCATACAGCCACCCTGTGATGTCACAGCCTGTTCTGGGATGTCACACGACCATTCTGTGATGTCACACCAGCACCCTGTGATGTCATAACCTGCTTTGTGATGTCACAAGTGCTCTGTGATGTCAGTCTGCTAGATGATATCTGACCTCTGCCCTGTGATGTCATAGCCCAATCTGTGATGCCACAGCACCACTCTGTGATGCCACAGAACCACTCTGTGATGTCACAAAGGTGCTCCATGATGTCACAGTAGACTCTATGATGTCATACAGCCACCCTGTGATGTCACAACCCACTCTGTGATGTCGCAGCCAACTCTGTGATGTCACACAGCCCCTTTCTGACATCACAGCTGCTCTGTGGGTCTGTGACACAGGCACAGAGGTGTTACCAAAACTTCAGTGAAACAAAACCTCCTCAGCACCAGCGCAGCACGAAGCAGCAGCATTCTTTATTGGGCCGGATGCACGAGGGGAGAGCCCCTCCCAAAGCCGTGGGTGCCGAGTTCAGGAATGTTCCTGTTTGCAGACTGTGCTTCACAGACACATTCCCAGATTGTCCCACCAGAAACACACACACGATCATCATTGCCCCAAAATCATTGCAGATTTCCCCCACCCCTTTGCACATCCCTTCTTCGGCCCTGGGGGTCTCCTTGGGGGTCCCTGCTGGTCGCTGACCCCAAAGCCAGCCCTGACTGCCCGGTGAACTGGTGAAAGTTGGCACACCTGGGCTGGTTGCTGCCCACAGAATCAGCCTTGGGCGGGTCCATGGCCAGTGGCTTTTGGAGAAGAAGCATTGTATGAACCCACCAGGTGCAAACGGTTTTTCATCTGGCAAATTTCCCCCCCTTGGAGGGCTGTGAAGCTTCTCTTCCCTTCAAGCCTTCAGAAGCCTCACTCTGTTCCTTTACTCACATCCCACGAGTTCCTCAGCTGCTTTCACAGCCATGTTCTTTACACAGCTCAAAGCAAGTGTCATAAGCACAAGTAGTGCTGTGATCCCAGTTAGACTTTGCAAAAGTGAGGCCAACCATCAGTCAGGGAAAATCCAAGTCTTCTAAATATTTTATCCAAACAGTTACAGTCTAACCCTCCCCTTAATTCCCTGCTGGATGCAGCAACTGATTTTATCCTCTCTACCTGATCATCCAACCCAGCATCACATTTGGAATGTGCACACAACAAGTGTTGCTGTTTCAGTTCAAGAATCCACACACTCCCTGTCCATGTAGCAGCAATAGGGCTAAAGCCAATCTGCTCTGGAAGGTCATTTTAGCTGGGGCTGGCAATTGTTCCTTTATTTCAGCAAACCCCAAAGGAGCTGCATTCACTGAAGTTTCCATTTGCAGAGCCCAATGGTGTGTGGCTGGTCTGTTCCTAAAGGCAGATCTTTGCGGAGCAGAGATGGATTCTAAAATCCATCCTGCTGGAGTTCCCGCACTGGGATGTTTCCCAGTTCCATCCCCTTTAACCTTTCCCCACAGTCGGGTTCCCAGTGGTGACTCCTTGCACGAGGGACGGAACGTTCATACCCCCAGTGTCCGTGGTGCTCCTGATTCTCCCAGGGGCAAACGTGTGCTCCAAATTCCATCCCTTCCCACCCATCCTGGGGCTCCTAAGGATCTGACCGTGTCCTGCTGACACTCTGTGCCTCTCCAAGGCTCCTTGTTTGTTGGCTCAGCCCACGTGTCCCTGAGAAAGGCAGAATCATTTCTACAAACACAGCCCAGCCTCAGAGCCTGGGCCACAGCCAGGAGCCGCTGGACCTCAGCATTCCAAACAGCTCAAGTGTCTGTCCCAGGGCAATCCCACTTTTCCTTGGTCCTGGGATCCTTTGGCCTTGACCTTGTTAAATCTGGATATTTTATACCCACCTCTAAGGGGTCCTGTGGGAGGCCTGGGCTCCCTGCCCAGCCCAGACACCCCTGAACTGGCTGCAAACATTCCCAGTGTCCTGTCTGAGGGCCATTCCATACTGCTGGAATTTGACAGCCCCAGGGGGTATCAGTGCAATCTGTCAGCTGATCAATATTTCCTGAGGTAATTTCCAGATCCGCTTTGGAGATGTTACAATTCTCAGCACTATTGTTCTGATGTGCCCATGGTAAGGAATATTCTCCTTCCATCCCTGTCCAGGTGCCCTGGGTGCTATTTCCTTCCCACACGTGTGTCGGGTGGAGTCGCGGGAGACAAGCACTCAAGGCATGATGTTCAGCAAGTCTCGATTTATTTTTCAAAACTACACTTACTTATAGTACCTTTAATTAGCTCATACATATTGCAAAAGTTGAGCTCCTCATTGGTGGGAGCTATTCCGTGGGATCTGCAAACACGGTGGTCTTATCTTTCTCTTCCATATGGTTTCTGTCTTCTTACTTATCTGAATGCACATTCTATTATCTATGCAACTTCTTGCTCAAGGACTCAGTGTCTGCATCTTTTCTAAGCCTCCTGTGTTATCATGACCTTTGCTTTTTAGCCATTCTTCAGAAAGACTCTCAACACTTCCCCTGTTTTCTTTTTGCATGATCATAGTCATATTGACTGACTTCAAAATTAAATTTTTTATACATGACATTATACAGCCAAGCATAAGTAAACCAAGCAAAACAATTATTAGCAACAGCATTAAAGATTTAATCACACTTTTCATCCATCCTTCTAAGCCCATCCACTCTGTAAGTCCTTCTAATCCAAAAAATCCGGAGTCCTTTTTTATTTTTTGGGAGTGTTCAATCAAATTCTTAATTTCGGCGTGGATGGACTTAGAATGATCCTCAAGATCCATACAGCACATTCCTTCAAAGTCTTCACAGCCATGGCCGTGGGCTAAGAGTAGAAAATCTATAGCTGCTCTATTCTGAAGCAGGGCGTGTTGGACTGAACTCAGATCTTCTGCAAGTTCAGACAACACTCGGCTGGTACCGTTTGCCTGTTTAACTACCCAACATGCCAGTTTTTCCAAGTGACGATGGGCTCGTGCCGCAGCTGCACCAGGAACAAAAAGGGAGGTAAAAAGCACTTCTGATTTGCTCCATAGCGTGAGGTCATCCTGACATTCAGGTGTTATAGTTTCTGTTAAAGACCTCCGCCATCGTGTTCGGTGTGTAGCATTAGGATGGTGCTGTGGAAGTGCAAGACTCAGTTGGCCAAAGGTACAGGGCCCACCTACAGGCCTGGATGGAATACCTGACCAGGCACGATTCCCACAAATTAGGAAAAACCCTCTGGGTAACTTTCGAGGGAAAAACGTTCCAGGGGCTGCAAGAGATCGATTTCTCACGGTAATGTTGCACCATTCTAAATCTCACTGTGAAGCATTGCCAATAGGATAAATCAAGGTGGGGTTGGATTCATTCAGTCGACAGCCATTAAGGCTGCCCTCTTGGCATAAATTACGTGAACGATTAATATAAATACAGGCTGTAGCGTTAAGAGAATCAACTAGTTCTATCTCTTGTGGCTCAGGGCCCACCGGGAGTTTATCATCCCAGCTATCATACTTCAGTAGGCCAGCGGTAATATTCATTGTGGATTTTAATGGTCTAATAATTTTGAACTGGTTCTGGGTCTCGATTACGAAGTTACGCCATGTATTATCTGTTAGTGGTACTCCAACTAAGCATGTCAAAAATGGGGTACTGGGTGTGGCTAAGGAGGCACAGAATGTTGTGGTGTTCAATTCACGTGCCAAGGAGACCCAGATATTATCTCTAGGGTCAAACACTTTAGGAGGATAGGAAAGGGGGTGACCCATTACTGAGCCTGCGATTAGCAGCACGATGCTTAAACCGCCGGCAAACATGATCCCACTTTCTTGGGTCAACTTGCCACTGAATGGGGACCCCGATATTTGGTTGGCACGAGGATTGCAAAACTACAGAGTAGCTATCAGCTAAGATCTTTTTTGCTAAATGCTGTACTGACCACGCTAATTCTCTTAGCCGCAGATCTTCAAGATTTTCAACTAATTGCAAACTGTCAATGATATTTTTGCCTGTGAGTTGTACTAATGCTCCTTGAGCCGTCTCACGGTGCCAGTGAAAACTGCAAGACTGACACCAAAACCCTTCTGATAGATGTTGCTGGTGGACCCACCACTGTAAATTACAGCCTCCGCAAAGCAATCTTACCCACGCCTTTCTTGTTTGCCTGCCATATCTTTCTTTTTGGTAAAAACCTGTTTTCTATTTACTTATGCTCTTCTTGAGACTCATTTACTTGGTGAAAAACACATCTTTGTTTGTAGTCACATGCCTTTGTCCTATTTCTAAAAATCTCCTTCCAACTCATCTCCAACCTTTGCCTTCTCAGCTATTCAGTGATCACTGGTTCAGCAAAACATCTTTTACTCTATATCAAAACTTGCTTTCATTTCTACATTCGGAGATCCTTCTGCCAAGCCTACATACCTGTGAAACTTTCTTACCAAACTTTCATCCTCTCCAACAAGAGAAAAAGAGAGAGAAAGAGAAAAGAAAAAAAAAGGCAACAAGAGAAAAGGAAGGAGGGAGGGACATGGCAGGACATCCTCCTGCCAGGGCTGACGCTCCTCTCAGCCCCTCTCGGCCCCTCACAGCCCCTCACAGCCCCAGGCACGGGGCTCCTCCCAAGGAGAAGGGGTCAGGCCCTGCTTGTTCTCCTTTTATTTCGGGCACTTCACAGCAACGAGCACAGAAAGGCTGAACCGGAGCCTTTCCGCAGCGTTTCCCTCGGGGTTAATGCCGAGGCCGAAGCTCTGTGCCGGTGCTGGCCCGAGCGCGAACATCCCTGCAGCCCCCGAGCCTTTGCTGTCCCCCGGGCCCGTTCCCTGTCCCCGAGTCCCGCCCGGCTCTGGCAGCAGCAGGAGCCGCAGCGCAGCGGGCGCCGGCCCGGCCCGGCCGGGGCTGCCGGGCACGAGCAGCAGCAGCGCCGGCCCTTCCCGCCCGCTCCCGCCTCGGCTTCCCAAGGGCTTTTTCCAGGGGAGTTCTGGAGCAGAGCAACCATCACCCCCAAACAGCCCCGATTCCTCAGGGCCCGGCTGTGCTGCCCTGAGCCAGCCTTCAGAGAAAAAAGGAAGGATCGGCTTCCAGCGCTGCTCTCAGCACGGTTTTACTCCCCCTGAGCTGACAGCACGGGGCTGTTGTTGCCTTTGCCTTGGGAACTGGAGATCGCGGCTGCTCTTGCCCCTCTTCTGGTTGCCACCTGAATTTTATCAGAAAACCGCAATTGCCTCTTTCGATCAGCGCTACCCACGGTGCTTTCGTGACAGTGAACTCAGTATTTTTGTCACAGGCATCATGATTAGCAGAGATTGAAATGCTCAGAAGCCTGGAGCCCTGGGCACGGCCGCCAATTGCGGGGCAGCGGCGCAGAGGGAACGTCCTGCGGCCCAAACCTCCTGCTCCTCCCACACAGCGCCCATCCCATCGCTCTCCCCCTCCTGCTCTCCCAGCACGGCACAAATTCCAGCTGGGAGGAGGCTTCCCAAGGAAGGGCTCGGCTCCTGTTACAGCCTGAGTGTCCCTGCAGAAGAACAGGGCATCTTTCAGGCACTTCCACAAGCTCAGGGTTCTCATTTGATCTGGGATGCAAATGGCCTTGTTAGGAAGGATAAAAGCAGAGGAAATGGATTAGAAATTATTAGAAAAAATCACCCTTCTTCCAGACAAAGTTCACAAAATCATTCCCTGCATTTCTCCTTTTCAGATTATTTCAGTGTCTGAGAGGTCCAGCTTGCACGAACTGATTGTGCTCTTGATTTATAGCAGTGCAAGAGATGTAGACTGATCTAAACTGAACACAGAAACAAAGTACATCTGTCAGCCCATTTTCATGTTCTAGATCACTTTCCAGATGTCCACGGAGATGTGGGAATGATTATCACACAGCTCTCCATTTCTGGCTGCAGGCTCTGGGGATTCTTTCTCTGAATTCAGCCAGGGTTGCAGTGCCTAACAATTCCTGGTTCCACCTCCTGATTTCTTAGGTTAGAACAGCCACAATGAAAACCTCACCAATGGCACAACTGCCCAGCCCACAGGGAAAAGAAAGGACAATTTGTAAACTTCTCCCAACATTTGTCCTGCTTTGCTGCAGCACTCGTGCTGCACTCACAGTGTGGGAAGCCAAGAGAAGCTGCAGTTGGTGGCACATCTTGTGACAGGAGCTGCACCTCATTCTCCCAGAAAGATTCTTGAAAAGAGCAGACAGGACTGTGGAGAAGATTCCCAGAAAACTGAAACAGCTTTCCAGAAGTGAAATGAAAATGGAAAGAAACAATCCGAGGTGTTTTCCTCTCTATTTCTGTGCTCCCCTTTTTCATGTTGCACTGCTTCTCCATCCCATGCATTCCAAATGGATCTCACCTCTAAGATCTGTGCCTTAGCAAGTTTTAGACACTCTGAAGTACCGTGAGCTGCACACAGTTTGCCTTCCCCTGTTTTTATTGGAAAGCAATGCTGGAGACAAAAGTGCAGAGCTTGGGTGGGGCACGAATTCTACAGGCAGGGAATGTGGCCCGGCAGTGTCTGACCCTCAGCAGGGACAAGGCACAGCAGCAGCCGAGGGGATTCCTCTGCCACCGTGCAGGAGCCAGGACTCTGGATCCGGGCTGGACACGGCAAAGTTCCCGTGTTTGCACAGACTCAGGGGCTGCCCCCGGGGCGAGCGGGGCTCGGCCGTGGGGAGCGTGGGGCGAGCGGGGAACGGACACGCGGACACTCGGACACGCGGACACTCGGACACGCGGACACTCGGACAAACGGCCCCGGCGCTTCAGTTGCAGCGGCAGCAGCGGCAGCAGCGGCAGCAGCGGCAGCAGCGGCAGCAGCGATCACAAGCGACTCTACAGACTCTCTCCGTTTCTTGCTCTTGCTCCTCCTCTCCCTCTGTTCCGCACCTTCCCCGCGCCTCCCATTCCCGGTGTCCCCCTCCTCTCCCGGTCTCTCCCCCTCCCCCTGCCGGGCCGGGCCATGGCCCAGGCCCGCCCCAGGCCCCGGGCGGGGCCGCCCCCTCCCCGGCCCCGGGCGTCCCGCCGCGGTCTCGCCTCCGCCCGGCTCTCGCTGTGGCTGTGGCGCTGCCGGGCGGGCATCGGTGCCCGGGGCTGGGGCGGCATCGCCACCCTTTGGCTCCGCCTGTCCCGAGCCCGGCCCCGACCCCGGCCCCGACGCGGAGTCCGGCTCCGCCCTCGGCTCCGCCCTCGGCGCCGGCCCCGGCTCCTCCCGGGGCCCGCGGAGGACACACGGGGCGCGGCCGCTCCCGCCGCCTTCGCTGCGGCTTCCCCGGCCCGAGCTCCGCCGCTCGGCAGCGCGGCCGCCGGCCCCGAGCCGCCGGTGTTCCGTTCGGATGGGGATGCCCGGGCCGGGGCGGTCGGGGGGCGGTCGGGAGCCGTGTCTGGCCCCGGGCCGAGCGCTGACGGCCGCGTGTCGCCCGCAGGGAAGGCGCAGGAGGCCCTGCAGGAGCGGTACCGGGTGGGTTCGCTGCTGGGCAGCGGCGGCTTCGGCAGCGTCTTCTCGGGCACGCGGCTCGCGGACGGCGCCCCGGTGAGTGGCGGGGCCGGCGGAGGAGGAGGAGGGTGCAGGAGGAGAAGGAGGGTGCAGGAGGAGGGCGGAGGAGGAGGAGAAGGAGGGTGCAGGAGGAGGAGGGCGGAGGAGGAGGAGAAGGAGGGTGCAGGAGGAGGGCGGAGGAGGAGAAGGCCGGGGCGCAGCGGGGCGGGCGGTGAGCTCAGCCCGCTGCTGCCCCTTGCTCGCAGGTGGCCATCAAATGCGTGCCGCGGGACCGCGTCCGGCACTGGGGCGAGCTGGTGAGTGAGCGGGGCCAGCGGCAGAGCCGGGGCGTGCCGGGCGGCGAGGAGCCGGGGCCCGGCGGGGTGGGAGCCGCCGGGAGCCCCGGAGGGAGAGCGGGCGGGGGCTGAGCGGGGGGCGCAGAGCGTCCCGGGCTGGGTGAGGGGTCCCAGAGCCCTGGCACGGCCTCAGCCCCGCTGACGGCACCGTGCTCCTCCCGCAGCCCGACGGCGCCCGTGCGCCCCTGGAGATCGTGCTGCTGGACAAGGTGTCCACTGGGTTCCGTGGTGTCATCCGGCTCCTGGAGTGGGTTGAGCTGCCCAGCAGCTTCTTGCTGGTGCTGGAGCGTCCGGAGCGGTGTCAGGACCTGTCGGGTTTGCTGGCGGAGCGGAGGTTCCTGCCCGAGGAGGAGGCGCGGGGGCTGTTCGGCCAGGTGCTGGAGGCCGTGCGGCACTGCACCAGCTGCGGGGTCCTGCACCGGGACATCAAGCCCGAGAACATCGTGCTCGACCTGGCCACCGGGCAGCTGAAACTGATCGACTTTGGCTGCGGCGCCTTCCTCCAGGACACAGCCTACACTCAGTTTGCAGGTGAGCCCTCCCAGGGGATGCTCCTGGGCATCTCATGGCCCAGCCTGGGTGTGGCACCGGGGCTTCCCCTCATTGTTGCCGGGATGGGATTAATTCTTAAGCCAAGTTGCTTTTGGGTGGGGCTGGGAGGGGGCAGTTCCCAGCCCTGCTGCCAGCCTTCAGCACCCACTCTGCCCTGGGCTGGGGCTGGAGCGGGGGCAGCCAGCCCAACAAAATCTCCCGTGGGGGTAGCAGAGAGGGGGCTCAGACCCCGTGCACCGGCCGGTTTGGTGTGCAGGTGAGGAAGGGCCTGGACTGTTCTGCTGCCCTGGTTTGCCTTGGCTTCTTGATGTTTCTTGGGGCGCTGGAGGCAGGGAGGAGAGTGGGGTTTCGCCACCACTGGGTGGGTTTTTCATTTGCATGTCATGGTTGGGCCTCCCCAGGGCTTCCACTGCCCTTTTCCAACACCAGCGGCCTCTTTTCCAACCCCAAGTTTGTACACAAGTCACAGGTGCTGGCAGGAGGGCAGCGGGTCACCCCATGTGCCACTGGTGCAGCCCCTGCGTGCCCAGGGATGCTGGGGCGAGGCTCTGGGAGCAGCAGCATCCCCTGATGGACTCGGTCTGTGTTCCACAGGAACCCTGTTGTACAGCCCACCCGAGTGGATCCACCACCAACGCTACCACGGCGAGGCAGCGACGATCTGGTCCCTGGGCCTCCTGCTGTACCACCTGGTGGTGGGGAAGCACCCGTTCAGGAGGGGCCAGGAGATCATCTGGGGGCGGATCCTGTTCCCACGACGGCTCTCTCCAGGTGGCTACCTCATCTCTGCGGCACGGGGGGAATAGCAGTGCTGGGAGGCAGCAGCGGGCTCAGGAGCATCCCGCTCTGGCAGCTCTGAGCAGGTGGCACATGTCCTGCTCTCCTGCTGCCCTCCAAAGCACAGAATGCATGGGCAAGTTTAGGCACAGCTCTGGTCACAGCCAGCATGGCCTGGGCACGGGAACGGGGGGCAAAGCGGGCGGGATCCTTCTGCAGCTGACTGGTGGTTTCTGCTTTCTGTGCCCAGAGTGCCAGGATGTTCTGAAGAGGTGCTTGTCCATGCAGCCCTTGGCCAGGCCGTCCTTGGAAGAGCTCTTCCGTGACCCTTGGCTGCAGGGTGTTCATGTGCCCTAGAGGATGGCAGAGAGCCACGGGCACAGTGTGATCCAGGGGCCTGGCAGGGAACAGCCCCACCCATCTCTTGGCAATCAGTGGCAAAGCAAAGCAGATTATTTTGTCCTGCCTGTAGCTCTGAGCAGGGAGCATCAGAAGGGAACATGCAGCTCTTGGGCTGCAGCTGAGCTGGAGGCCTGCTCTGGCAAGCCCTGGTGGCCACCATCCCCTCTGGTTTTGCTTGTCTGGTTCATTGATTGTCTGCTGGGGCCCTGGGCAGAACGCTGAGAGCCTGGTGTGGCCCCGGGGAAGGAGAAGGAGCCCCTGGAGAAGCTGTAGCAGGTGGGGCTGCTGCTGCTGGAGCCACCAAGGCTGAGCTCAAGGCCGACAACCTCTTCCTGGAGCTGGCCAGCGGCAGCTGAAGATGATGGCCTTTGATTGTGGCACCTTCTCCAAAGACACGCTCCACGGCCAGTGTGCAGGTGAGTCCAGAGCCAGGGGGATGCTGCCAGAGCTGGGCATGGCACGGCCTGGCCGGGCACCAAAGGTTCCCCCTTTGCTGGGGCGGCTGCAGGGAATTCTTCAGTGGCTGCCAAGCTGCTTTTGGGCTCTGGGCAGCTGCTGAGGAGGTGGCTGTGCCATGGCTGGCTGCAGGCTGGGCACATGTCCTGCCCTGCTGCTCTGCTCCCAAAGGCAGCAATGCTGGGCAGCTTTGGGCCCAGCTCTGAGCACGGCCAGCACGGCCTGGGCACTGCGGGCGGCTGGGACAAGGGGACAGGAGGCTTCAGCTGACGGGCGGGTTCTGCTTTCTCTCCTCACAGCCGGGCTCTGCCGATGCTGAGGCTGCTCCGGGCTCTGCCAGGGCTCTGCTGGGGCTCAGCCCCGGGCACGGCTGGGCCCGCTCTCCCCTCACAGGGCTCTGACAGCTTTGCATCAGACGAGCCCCTTGCGAGCACAGCGACGGAGCTTTCTGCTTTTGCAGGTGAGTGAGACTCTGGTGCAGGCCAAGAGATTGCAGTCCGGGACACACATCCCACTGGCAAGAACCCAAACTCTGCACAGTCCCAGCTGAACGCCTGGATCTGCACAGGGTGTTCTGTCTGTCCCACTCTTCCTTCCTTTTGGGCTGGAATTGTGCCATTGCACTTTCTTCCTCCTCTGGAAGTGCCACGAGTGGGCCCAACCTGGCGAGTGGGCCGTGTTCCTGAGGCAGTGCAGTCTGGAGCTGATGGATGAAGAATCGCCCTTCTCCACGACCAAAGCAGAGCAAAAAGCCCTGAGTGGGACTTGGTGTCTTTAAGAACCCCCTGACAATTTCCAAGGGAATGTGCAGCTCATTGCAGGGTGAGAAGGAAGGGCATCTTCTCCATGAGTTGGGGTGGGACAGAGTTTAGATTGCCACTCCTGCTCGGAGCTGGCAGGGCACAAGCAATTTCCTATTGCTTCAACCACAATTTAAAATAACAATGTTGGAAACAAAGCCCAAAATCTTTAACAAAGGACTGCTGAGGTCAGTAAGATGGATCAATGCCCTCAGCATATTTACAAATACCTGAGTTGTCTTTTTGAAAAGATCAGTTACCTCTTAATCTAGAGTTACAAAAGACTTTTCACTCCACATTTGGGTTTTGGTTTTATGTTTCATAATATTTTCTGGGTTTTTTCTTTTTTGTTTTTCTAATTATTTAAACAGAAAACATATCCTAAATGATGGAGCAGCACTGCTGAACATGGGGACATGCAGAGGGAGCAGAAGCAGCTGCCTTTGTCCCCCTGCAGCTCCAAGGCCCAATCTCTGAGCAGACAGGGCTGGCAGAGACTCGCAGGCTCCCTGTTTGCTGTGCTGCCCCACTTGTGAGCGGCCCAGCTCTGCGTGAGGCACAGGGAGAACAAGGGGCAGCTCCCTGCCAGCCCCGCAGCCCAGGCACCCCTCGGGCCCCGGGGCTCGGGGCACTGTCAGCACCCGCTGCTCCAGCGCCCGCTCCTGCTGGCACTGACAGCAACACCCAAACTGTGCCTGATCCCGAGGGAGCAGCAGCAGGGCCTGGATCTGATCCCTGGCTCTGGGGCAGGGCTGGACAAATGACCCCCACAGCAGCAGCAGCAGCAGCAAATGGAGCTGACTTTCAGCACAGCCCCTGCCGCTGTTCCCTCCCGTTGGCAGCGGTGTCACAGCAGCCTGGGGCACCTGGGAGCCCTCAGTGCCAGCAGGGACTGCAGATGGCAGCCCTGGGCTCCTGGAGGGTGTGCAAGGAGCAGAGGTGGGCACTCCCTGTCCATGTGGAGCTTCCAGGTGGAAAAGGCTGCTGTGAGCAGGCAGCTCCGAGGGCAGAGAAAGGAGGGTCTCGAGCACTGGATCTGTGCCAGTGCCACAGCCCTGGGCAGCAGCCACCGAGCCCCGGGGGCACAGAGGGCACAGCAAGAGGGACAAAAGCAGCCAAGGGCAGAGACTGGGAAGGGCGAGAGCTGGGAGCAGGAACAGCTGCTCCATTGCACTCTTGGAGAAAGCTCTTGGCTGTTTCAAAGCGCTGAAAGGCGTGAAGGGCACAGAGGAGGCCACAGCAAACAATGCTCCTGTTTTCACAGCCTCCCCTCTCCGTGTGCCAGAAGGAATTGGATGAACTGTATTCTTCTCTCCGAGTCATCTCGTTCAGCATGAGCAGCTCAGCACCAGGAGCTGAAGGAGCTGAAGCCTTAGGCCACAAGAGCTGAGCAAGAGGAGACTTTTGACCAAAGTAATGCTGGTGCCATGGACCTGGCTGAATGCAGCAGACAGAATCCTGGAATGACAGAATCCTTCCTGTTGGAAAAGACCTCTGAGCTCATCGAGTCCAACCATTAACCCAGCACTGTCAAGCCCAGCACTAAACCACATCCCTGAAGTGCCAAGGCCTGGACAAGAGGCCCTGAGCCAAAGGTGACCTCTGGATGAACCTTCCAACCAAAGGTTATCTTTGTATCTGCTCATTACCGAGATATGCATGATCATTAGCGTTGTGATTGATGTATCCTCTCATTAGTGAAACATGTATTGACCTTTCTGTGTTTAGACACCAGACAAGGCCATGAAATCCCACATCTGGCCTTGTTTGGGGCTGTATGGTCAAAGGCAGCTGCCTTGGCTCCTCCTTGAGCCCTGGCCAGGCTTAGGAGGAAGCCAAGAGGAGGATGAAAGCAGATGTTCCCGCACTAGAAGTGCTGTCAGTTTGTTTCTCCAGCACTGTCAAAGCTGGGCCCTCTCCCAGCGGGGTTGGAGCCTCAGCTGTGGCTGGAGGCAGCTGCAGGAATTCCCAGTGTCCGCGAGTGGCTCTCCAGTCCTTGGCTGGGACAGCTTCCCCCAGCTGATGGGTGGCTCTGGGTGATGCTAAAGTCTGAGGGGAACTGAGGCTGCATTTTGGTTAATCACTGCAGGCAATCTTTGGCAGGGATGACTGGGGGCATTGCTGAGCTGCTCCTGCTCTGATTCTTTGCTGCTTTGAGCTGTAGCAAATGACACAGTTCCTTCAGTTGGTGTCTGTGTCTTTGGTGCTGGCCCTGCCCACTGGTACAACAAAACTGGTGTAGTCTGGCCGGATCGCACCAAGATGTCACTTTTTAAATGTAAATGTAAGGAATCAGTCCTGTCCGAAATCCCAGATGGGAAGAGCTTCCCTGGAGTTCGCTGGCTCTGGAGTGGGCTGCAGTCGGAGCACCGTGCGAGCAGTGGGGCAGTTGGTTAAAAGGAGCTGAAGCGCTGGATGTCTTAAAATGCATCCAAAAATTGGATATGGAAAAAGGAAAAGAGCTTGTGGGTTTGGGAAGAGGAGGATGGATTTTGTTAACAGCGTATTGGAAGCAGCACCAACAGAAGGAACAATTGTTGTTGGAACGCTCCCACATGGAGCAATAGAAGAAGTTTCTAATCTTGAGCTCAAATGTCTTTGTGCAAGTGAACTAATAATAATATCCTAGTTGATATATATATAAAAGAATATTTATATTGTATATAAATAATAATGTGAAATAGTGCTGACAATACGAATTCTTTAGATGTAACACTATTATTATTATATAATACTACTATATAATTAGATGTAACACTAAATACCCTCCAGAAAATGGTTGGCCAGGACCCAAAGGTTACTGGTAAACTCTGTGAGATTGCATACAATGAATAAAGGAGGAAGGGATGGAATTGGCTGTTTTTATAGGGTTTGCTGATACTGTGATCTGGAATGCTTTGTCTGTTCCTGTGAAAAAGAGAGTGATGAAGACTGCTGGGTTTTTCATATCCCAGGCTATGCACAAGCTGCAGGATTGGTTGAGCAGATGAAGGGGTTGTTAAAAGAGCAGCTGAAAAAATGCGGAGATGGGAACCCGTCCTGATGGAGAACCCATCTCCCAGATGTGCTCCATAGCCTTAACAATGGGCCCGCTGGGGAAATGGAAACCCCTGGGTGTGCCCGGCTGCACCCAGTCTGCAAATCCACCCATGGACAGGGAGACTTGGACTTCCTGGGAAATCGTTCTGGGTGCGATGGGCCCTGACAGGGCCACCCCAGAGGCTGCAGGGCTGGGCCTTCCTGCATTAGGATTAATTGGGATAAATCAGGAGCAAGGGAGAGTTATCAATGCAGGAATAGGAATTCAGATTCCTCCGGGACACTTTGGTTTGATAACTGCTTGCTGGAGCTTGGCCTTGCAAAGTGTTCATGTCATGGGAGGAGGAATTGATGCAGATTATCAAGGAGAAATCAAAGGAATTCTGGTAAACAATAGTGAACAAGATTGGATTATTTAACTCCATGACAGGCCGGCACAATTACTGATACTGCAGGTTTATAAACAATTGTGAAAAAAGGAGATCCACCTCAAATGACCACTGTTGGTGGAGAGAAAGGGTTTGGATCCAGCAGTCCTAATAATGGAGCCCGAGTGTGGGTCCAGAGGCCCAATGGCCCTCCCGAGGCAGCTGAAGGAACAGCTCCGGGGAAAGACAGCACTGTTTGAACCCTGGAACCCGGGCAGGAACGATGGGAATGTGTCCCTGCAGCCAAGTGTTCTGTGTGAGAACAAGGAGATGTTACAGGATATTGTTTCACAGATCCTGCCAGACCCAATCTCCCTGTTTGCCCCCATGGCCCCTCTGGAAAATGCTCTGATCCACGGGGCTCCATGTGAAGGCTGATGTGACTCTGAGTGACTTCCACACGGATTCCAGCCAGGAGCCTGGGTGCCCCTCAGGGACTGGGACCCGGCACCTCTCCAGCCGAAGGGGAAAGGACCCCACCAAGCCTTGTTACCCCCGACACGGCGGTAAGGCTGAACAGCAAAGGACCTTGGGGGCATTATTCTGGAATTAAAAAGGTGCCAGCTCCATGGACAATGGAATTATTGTTCCTAACCCCAATGAGACTGAGGAAAAAGAGTGATGCCTCCCTTTAGGGTGCTTCAGCAACAACTGCAAGGAAGAGTTATATGTTAAGAGAACATTTTCCACCCAAAGAGTGCCTTGGATTTCAGAAAGCCAAAGATTCTGGTTCACCCTGTGCCCCACATGCGCTGCCTCGTCCTGTGGAGTTCACATTAACGAGCTGAATCGATTATTAGAAGAAGCAGCAAATGATACTGTTAAAATATCCAACAGCACATCCTGTGAGCTCCAACAAACACGAACGGGGGCTCTGCAGACCCGCATGGCCTTGGATTATCTGCCTGCTGGCCAAGGAGGAGCCTGGGCTATTCTAGGACAGGAATGCTGCACTGTTATCAGTGATGGGTTTGAAGTCCAACAGTCAGGAATCACCTTGATGGGAAGAGCAGTGGAAGAGTGGCAGAAAGAAGAAAATTCTCCTTGCTGGGATTGGCTTTGGGGCTGCCAAACTGGAGGCTGCTGCGAAATGCATTTGTGGCAGTCACTGTAATCACTGCAGTGTGAGCACTTGGTGTGTTATGATTCCATGTTAGAGCTGTTGTGACACTTTGTGCTGGGAAATGGAGCACTGAGACTTGTCTAAAAAGAGACACAGTCTCACGAAAAAGGGGGATTTGATAAAGAACAGAGAATAGCAACTAATGAGGCATGTTTTAAAAGGAATGTGAATTATAGCTCTGAGTGATGACCTTGAGCAGCACTTAATTGGAGAACAAGAGGTGATGCCTTTATGCCTGATACCTAAATCTAAGACTCCATTATTAGAAGAATTGTTATGAAGGTTGCAGTTCATGTCTAGGTCAAAGCACTGATTGAAATTCCAAGGCCTGAACACCAGGCCCTGAGTGAGGCCTGAACAACAGGCCCTGGGCCACAGCTGACCTCCTGATGAACATTCAAACCAAATGTTATATTTGTATCCCACTCATTAACTCATTAACAAAGTACTTTTAACAATATGTTCTATGTAACCAGGCATTGGTGAAACACAGATTTACCTTTCTGTATTTAGAAACCGGACATGAAATCCAACATCTGGCCTTGTTTGGGGCTGTATGGTCAAAGGCAGCTGCCTTGTCTCCTCCTTGAGCCCTGGCCAGGCTTAGGAGGAAGCCAAGAGGAGGATGAAAGCAGATGTTCCTGCACTAGAAGTGCTGTCAGTTTGTTTCTCCAGCACTGTCAAAGCTGGGCCCTCTCCCAGCGGGGTTGGAGCCTCAGCTGTGGCTGGAGGCAGCTGCAGGAATTCCCAGTGTCCGCGAGTGGCTCTCCAGTCCTTGGCTGGGACAGCTTCCCCCAGCTGATGGGTGGCTCTGGGTGATGCTAAAGTCTGAGGGGAACTGGGGCTGCATCTTGGTTAATCACTGCAGGCAATCTTTGGCAGGGATGATTGGGGGCATTGCTGAGCTGCTCCTGCTGTGATTCTTTGCTAATGATTATGTGCTTTGCTGAGCTTATGCTTTTGTGACTTTTTGCAGATTTGCATTTTATAAATTACACAACCCCTTCAGTTGGTGTCTGTGTCTTTGGTGCTGACCCTGCCCACCAGCAAAACAGGGCCCCATCCTGCCTGAGTGTTACCTGGGAAGAGAAAACCCCTCACTCCAAATGTCCCCCCTTCCTCCTTGTTCCCCCCACTTTATACACTGGCCATGATGTCCTGTGGTCTGGGATATGCCTGGGGTCAGTTGGGGTCAGCTGTCCTGGCTGTGACCCCTGCCAAGCTGCCCCGCACCCCCAGCCCCTCGCCAGCGTGGCCGGACGAGGGGCAGGAAAGGCCTTGGCTCTGTGCAAGCTGAGCAAGAACAAAACCATCTCAGTGGGAGCAACGCTGTGCTCAGCACAGAGCCCAACACAGCCCCAGAGAAAGGCCTGGCAAGGAAATTCCCTCTGGCCCAGCCCACAGCAGCACCCCATGGCCACCCAGCATCACCACGGCTCCACGGGTTCCTTTCCATGGCCCCGGCCCTGGCCACGGGACCTTGGGCTGGTGGCCACGGCAGCCGCCTGTGGCCCAGGGCTGCGTGCCCGTGTCCATGGCAGCAGTGCCCGGCCACGGGCCCTGAGTGCAGGTGACCGTGCCAATGCCCATGGCAGCGGGGCCAAGCGTTGGTGTCCGTGGCACCCAAGTGAGGAACGGGTCCCTGTGGCCGCTGCCGTGGCACCTGAGGGCATCAGCGAGTGTCACTGCAATTGTAGCTGGCACCAGCCCGGCACCGCTCTGTCCTGAGGGCTGCCATGGCAGCCGAGGGCAGCCACAGCTCTGCGGGCAAGTGGCCACGGAGCCTGACTGCAGCAATGGGGCCTGGGGGGGTTTCCAAGGGCACTGGAACTGCTGAGGGTTGCCATGGCATCCAACCCCCTGGGATGGCACACAGCCACCCTGGGATGTCACAACCCATTCTGTGATGTCACAGCCACTCAGTGATGTCATAGTCCACTCTATGATGTCAGACTTCTGCTCTGTGATATCACAGCCATGTCTGTGCTGTCACAGCTCACTCTGTGAGGTCACATAGCTCACTATGCGATGTCATTGCCACTCTGTGATGTCACACACCACCTGTGATGTCACAGGCCTTTCTGTGACATCACACAGCTGACTCCATGATGTCATACAGCCACTCTGTGATGTCACAGCCTGTTCTGGGATGGCCCAGCCCTCTCTGTGATGTCACACCAATACCCTGTGATGTCACAGCCCACTCTGTGATGTCACACTGCCCCTTTCTGACATCACAGCTGCTCTGGGGTTCTGTGACACAGGCACAGAGGTGTTCCCAAAACTTCAGTGAAACAAAACCTCCTCAGCACCAGCGCAGCACGAAGCAGCAGCATTCTTTATTGGGCCGGATGCACGAGGGGAGAGCCCCTCCCAAAGCCGTGGGTGCCGAGTTCAGGAATGTTCCTGTTTGCAGACTGTGCTTCACAGACACATTCCCAGATTGTCCCACAGGAAACACACACACGATCATCATTGCCCCAAAATCATTGCAGATTTCCCCCACCCCTTTGCACATCCCTTCTTCTGCCCTGGGGGTCTCCTTGGGGGTCCCTGGTGGTCGCTGACCCCAAAGCCAGCCCTGACTGCCCGGTGAACTGGTGAAAGTTGGCACACCTGGGCTGGTTGCTGCCTACAGAATCAGCCTTGGGTGGGTCCATGGCCAGTGGCTTTTGGAGAAGAAGCATTGTATGAACCCACCAGGTGCAAACGGTTTTTCAACTGGCAAATTTTCCCCCCTTGGAGGGCTGTGAAGCTTCTCTTCCCTTCAAGCCTTCCTAAGCCTCACTCTGCTCCTTTACTCACATCCCACGAGTTCCTCAGCTGCTTTCACAGCCATGTTCTTTACACAGCTCAAAGCAAGTGTCATAAGCACAAGTAGTGCTGTGATCCCAGTTAGACTTTGCAAAAGTGACACCAACCATCAGTCAGGGAAAATCCAAGTCCTCTAAATATTTTATCCAAACAGTTACTGTCTAACCCTCCCCTTAATTCCCTGCTGGATGCAGCAACTGATTTTATCCTCTCTACCTGATCATCCAACCCAGCATCACATTTGGAATGTGCACACAACAAGTGTTGCTGTTTCAGTTCAAGAATCCACACACTCCCTGTCCATGTAGCAGCAATGGGGCTAAAGCCAATCTGCTCTGGAAGGTCATTTTAGCTGGGGCTGGCAATTGTTCCTGTATTTCAGCAAACCCCAAAGGAGCTGCATTCACTGAAGTTCCCATTGGCAGAGCCCAATGGTGTGTGGCTGGTCTGTTCCTAAAGGCAGATCTTTGCGGAGCAGAGATGGATTCTAAAATCCATCCCGCTGGAGTTCCCGCACTGGGATGTTTCCCAGTTCCATCCCCTTTAACCTTTCCCCACAGTCGGGTTCCCGGTGGTGACTCCTTGCACGAGGGACGGAACGTTCATACCCCCAGTGTCCGTGGTGCTCCTGATTCTCCCAGGGGCAAACGTGTGCTCCAAATTCCATCCCTTCCCACCCATCCTGGGGCTCCTAAGGATCTGACCGTGTCCTGCTGACACTCTGTGCCTCTCCAAGGCTCCTTGTTTGTTGGCTCAGCCCACGTGTCCCTGAGAAAGGCAGAATCATTTCTACAAACACAGCCCAGCCTCAGAGCCTGGGCCACAGCCAGGAGCCGCTGGACCTCAGCATTCCAAACAGCTCAAGTGTCTGTCCCAGGGCAATCCCACTTTTCCTTGGTCCTGGGATCCTTTGGCCTTGACCTTGTTAAATCTGGATATTTTATACCCACCTCTAAGGGGTCCTGTGGGAGGCCTGGGCTCCCTGCCCAGCCCAGACACCCCTGAACTGGCTGCAAACATTCCCAGTGTCCTGTCTGAGGGCCATTCCATACTGCTGGAATTTGACAGCCCCAGGGGGTATCAGTGCAATCTGTCAGCTGATCAATATTTCCTGAGGTAATTTCCAGATCCGCTTTGGAGATGTTACAATTCTCAGCAGTATTGGTCTGATGTGCCCATGGTAAGGAATATTCTCCTTCCATCCCTGTCCAGGTGCCCTGGGTGCTATTTCCTTCCCACACGCGTTCCCAGATTTTTGTCAAATTGCTGACTGAAGCTCCCCGTGGAACTGGATTTTCTGCAGAGGTTGGTGTTGGCAAACAAGCTGTTACAGGGGTTACATTCTGTCATCTGCCAACATCTCGCACTGACTTTGAAAACCACATTTCCCTTCCCAGAAGTCAGGAACATCATTTCGATTATTATTATAAATACACAATTATTGATCATCTCCATCTAGATCCAATAAATAGTATCCCCTTAGAAAATCATATTCAATACCTAAAACAATAGGATTTATGTAAAACCCCAAACCCCACGGTGTCAGTCAGTCTTGTTTCTGCTGTGTTTAATGTGTGCTCGCTGGTTTTACCCACATGTGATGAACCCCGAGTTGGATTCCTTCTACCTTGAGTGCAGGGTAGGTTACCAGGAGGACTTGAGATGGTCCCTTCCACTTTGGCTGGATTGTGCCAAAATTCCAGGTTCTGGTGCACACCGCATCTCCTGGTTGGAAAGGATGTACAGGCAAGTCCAGCCCCAATGATCTGTTGAGAACCATGCACCTTTTAAGGCTTACAAGAGTTAGTCCCAGTGCTATTAAATATTCATTTCAGCCAAACTTCTGAGCCTTCCCTTGGCTTGTTGGTGCCACATGGGAAAGCTTCTGGCCATCCAGAAAAAGGATCCATCAAAGCCAAAATGTGTCAGTCCCCTTCTGCCTGGGCACTTCTGCAAAATCAGTTGGCCAAAATCACCTGGTGATTCCCATTTAACCAGCCCTGCAGGCAGCCTTCTTCCTTCAAAACCAATCCCATCTTTCTCAACAACTGATCTATTATTTTTTGCTATTTTGGTGCTTACTAGATGCCTTTGTAAACTGGCCACCATATTCTCCATTTCCTCATGTGTTTCCTGATGTTTTAGTTCCGTTCTACATTAATTGTGGAGCTACAATTACCTGCCCACACGGGGTTACCAATCACCTGCTGGGATTTTCCGTAGCTGCTGCTGCTGCTGGGGCTGACTGCCTGTCCTGATCACTGGAATCTGGTTGTTGTTGCAGAACATTCCCGTTTTTGCTAGGTATTAGTGCAAGGAGAGCTTTTGCAGCACCCTCTTGAGCTGTTTGGTCAGCCAATGGATTCCCTGGATTACCTGGGGAGTCTCCAAACCCATGGGCTTTACAAGGGCATCAAGGCCACTTCTTTTGGCTTTGGCACACTCTGCAGTAGGGGACTGATTTCTTTTTGTGCTCACTGGAGACCTCTGTGCCCTTTCCTTCCATGTGGCTCCCTGGGCGTGTATTATTGCAAACCCAGAGTTCAAATCAGTCCATATGGTCACCCTTTGTCCTTCAGGGATTTCTAGGCAAGGTCATTCATTCTGCTTTTTGTGCTGCTCTGTTCAAAGCTAAAGCCTGGCCTTCTAGGACCTGGCTCGAGGTTCCCACTGCACACCCAGCTGCCCGTTTCCCATCCGCACCACGCTGCTCCCACCAGGGTGCAGGGCCAGTGCTGGCTCCTGCATGGGATTGCTCTCGAGGTCCCAGAGTCTGCCAGAACACACTTGTTCCATGCATCCCAGGCAGTCATGGCACAAAGACTCCAAGCCTTCTCTTAGAAGGGACTTGAACACTTCCCTCTTCCAACCTTGGGCACCTTGAACCAAACCCTGCAAAGCTTTTGCTGCACCTTACAGGCAGGTCAACAGTTTACACCTTGAAAGGAAAAGGGAAAGGAAAAGGAAAAGGGAAAGGGAAAGGAAAAGGAAAAGGAAAAGGAAAAGGAAAAGGAAAAGGTGCCTTGATCTGACGAGAGCTCTTTCTCTGATTTCCTTTGGAGCAGGGATCAAAGGCTCTCCCCAGAATCCTTCCGTGCTGCCTGCAGGTGCTGCCATCCCTCAGATGTGTTGGAATTCCAGAGGATGAGGCCACGGGGTGTCCCAATGGTGCCTTGGTTCCATGGCCCCGCAGTGTAACCATGGTGTCCTTGGCTCTGCAGTGGCACAATGGACCCTTCATTCCATGAGGCCCCACAGTGTGGCAATGGTCCCTTGAGTCCAGGAGGCCCCACAAGGTCCCAATGGTCCCTTGGTTCCATGGCCCCGCACTCTCACAATGCTCTCCTTGGCTGCACAAGGTCCCGCAGTGGCACAAGGGTTTCATTTTCTCCTGGATTTCTTTTAGCTTGCTTTCTTTCTTCATTCTTTCATCTTTTTTCTTTCTTTTTCCTATTTTTTCGTTGCTTTCTTCTTTCTTTTTCTTTCTTTCTTTCTTTCTTTCTTTCTTTCTTTCTTTCTTTCTTTCTTTCTTTCTTTCTTTCTTTCTTTCTTTCTTTCTTTCTTCTTTCTTTTATTTTTTCTTGTGTCTTTCTTTTTTTTCTTTTCTCTTTCTTTTTTGCTTCTTTCCTCTTTTTTTTTTAAAGTTTTTTTGTTTCACATTACTTAGTCTTTCTTCTTCTCTTTTTCTTCACTTTTAAAATTTTCTGGTTGATTTCTTTGCGTTTTCTTTCCTTCTTTTTTCTTTCCTTCATTTTTTTACCTTTTTTCTTTTTCTTGTCTTTGTTGCTTTCTGTTTTTCATCTTTCTTTCTTTTTCTGCTTTCTTTGGTTCTCTTGTTCTATTATTTTTTTCTCGTGTCTTTCTTTCTGTCATTTTCTTTCTTCCTTGTTTCTTTCTTCTTTTTTTGACTTTTCTTAACATTTATTTTATTGCTGGTTTCATGTTTTCAGTCTTTCTTTTTTTTCTTCCTTTCCTTCTTTCATTTTTATTACCTTCTTGCTTTTTTCTTTATTTCTTCATTTTTCAATATTTCTCTTGGTTCTTTAATTGTTTCTTGCTGCTTTCTTCATTTTATTTTTTCATTTTTCTTCCTGGTCTCACATTATTGAGTCTTTCCTTTATCTTTTACTTTCCTTTGCTTTTTAAATTTTCGTGTTGATTTCTTTTAGCTTGCTTTCTTCATACTTCACTCTTTTATCTTTTTTTCTTTCTTTTAAATTTTTTTTTGTTGCTTTGTGTCTTCCTTCTTTCTCTTTTGGCTTTCTTTCTGTTCTTCTTTTGTTTTTTTCTTGTGTTTTTCTGTTCTTTTTTTCTTTCTTCCTTGCTTCTTTCTTTCTTCTTTTTTTTTCTTTTCCTTTTATTTTTCTGTTGGTTTCATGTTATGTACTCTTGCTTTCTTTGTTCATTTCTTTGTTTCTTTCTTCTTTTCTAATTTCTTCACTTTTTTCATTTTCTTGTTAATTTTTCTTTTCTTTCACTTTCTTTCTTTCCTCTTTTCTTCCTTTCATTTTTATTATCTTTTTGCTTCCTTGCTTCATTTTTTTAATGATTTTTCTTTTCTTTTTAAATATTTTTTCCTTTTTGGTTTCATGTTATTTAGTCTTGCTTTCTTTCTAATTCTTTTCTTTTTTAATCACTTTCATTTCCTTTTTTATATGTCTTTTGATCTTCTTCCTTTCTTCTTTTCTTTTTTTTCATTTTTATTATATCTTTCTTGCTTCCTTCCTTCATTTTTAATTTTTTTCTTCTTTTTTCTTTTTTATTATTTCTTGTTGCTCTCTTTCCTTCTTTCTTTTTTTCTTTCTTCTATTTTTCTTTTCTTCCTTCCTTTCCTTGTTCCTTCCTTCCTTCCTTCCTTGCCCAATTCTCACCCCAATTAAGGGGTGCAAAGCAGCAGGACCCCCTCCCAATTGGGATCCCCTCACCCTCCCAAAATGTGGGGACTTCACCTCAACCCCCCAAATTGCGGGGGGTTTCGGCACCTTCCCCAAATTCACTGCAACCTCCCAGAAGCCACTTAGAGGCCCCAAAATTGTCAAAAAGCACCGGCAGCCTCCCCAAAAGCAGCTCCTTCTTTCCCTTCCTGAAATGCCCCACTCCAAGTGCCCAAACCACCCCATCAATCCCAAACTTCATCCCACCCCCACAATGCCACCCCCATCCCATCCCATCCCATCCCATCCCCATCCCACCCATCCCATCCCATCCCATCCCATCCCATCCCATCCCACCCCATCCCATCCCATCCCACCCCTCCTGGACACCAATTCCCCTTCTGTGCTTCCTGACTCCCCACAGCCGGGCCTTGGGGCTGACGGATCGAGCCATTTGGGGCTGCCATCGACACACTGGGGCTGGCTTTGAGTTGATTGGAGGCACCCGCTCAATCCCTCCATCCCAAATGGGAGCTTGGAACCTCTCCTCAGGCCTTGCTGTGTCCATGGGCTCACCTCAAGTCCCAAAATGAGAGCCAGGGCCCCACAGCCCATTCAGAACCTCTCAACATTGCCACAAACAGCAGCATCCTTCCCAAAATGGGCTCCCCACATCCCTGACAATAAGTCCCCATTCCAAGCACCAGAGACCCCCTCTCACAACCCCTCCCAAAGCATTGGGGGGACCCCAAAACTGCCTCAGGAACGGGACATACCCTGAGATCCCTTCAGGAATGTGGGATACCCCAGAACCCACTGAGGAACGGGGTCCCCCCGGCCTCATCATGCGCAGCCTTCAGCTGTCTCAGGCAGAGCCCATCCCGCCCTCAGCAGCCCCAGCCCAGCCCAGCCCAGCCCTCCTGGGCAGGAAGCCCCAATGGCCGAGCCGGCCTGGGACACTTGCAGGGATGCGGGGGCAGCCGCAGCTTCTGGGGCCAGCCTGGGCCAGGCCCTGAGCGCCCTGCCAGGGAACCATTGCTGCCCCACATCCCATCTCAGCCTGCCCTCGGGCAGCGGGAAGCCGTTCCCTGGGGCCCGGCCCCGCAGGCCCTTGGCAAGAGTCTCTCTCAGCCAGCAATTGCTGCTCCTCCCTGCAGCGGGGCCCAAGCTGCAAGTTGATTTTCTGCCGCTGGCCCCGGCCCAGCCCCGAGCCAGGGCCAGGACCTTGCCCTGGAGCTCTGCGGGCACTGTGGAAAGCTGAGAGGCAGCTCTGGCTTCTCCACTTTTCATGTGCTAAAGCTGCCTGGCAGAAGAAATGGAGGGACAGCTCTGGTGGCACAATCCCTCCCGGCCCAGGGCCCAGCGCTGGGAAGGTCTTTCCGTGCCGAGGCTTTGCTGCGGCCAAGGAAAGCTCCTGGCTCAGGGTCACCTTTCCTGCTGGGCCAGAGCCCCCGAGTGGCCCAGCAGCAGCAGAGAATTCCAGCACAGCCCCGGCACGGGCAGGGCGGCCCTGGGCGGGCTGCGGGAGCCGGCAGCGCCTGAGCTCAGAGCAGCTGAGCCCGGGGGCTCTTGGCCAAGGCCGAGGCCCAGCGAGCATTTCTCAGCTCGCAGGGCGGCCTGGAAAGGTGCTGGGGGGGATCATTCACCCCCCAGGGCGGTCCCAGTGGCTCCCAGGATTTCCATGTCCGTGCTCCCAGCGCTGCTCCCAGCCCTGATCCGTGGGGATGGCAATGTCCCGCTCCCTTCCCGGGGCAGGCTCACACCTGAGCCAGGTGTGCAGGGCAGGACCTTGCCCTGAGCCCAAGCCCTGTCCCCCCTGCAGGATCTGCTTCCCATCGGCCTCTTCCTCCTGCGGCCCCAAGCCCAGCTCGGTGCTGAACGAAGGGCGCTGGGCCGGGGTCATCCCCCGGCGGGGGCTGCGCACCCCCTCTGCCCCCTCCCCAAATTCCCTCCCGGGGCAGCAGGGGCTGCCTCAGGAGCCCTGTGGGCAGGGAAACGGGGGTGACACCGGGATGGGGGGGTCACACACGCTCTGGGGGGACACACACGGCCCCTGGGGACGCTCCCCCACCTTCTCCCGCAGCACCAGGAAGATGAACCCCAACATGAAGCCCCCGACCCCCAGCAGCATCTTGGGGGTGGGGTCTGGTGGCAGCTTTGGGGGTCTGCGGGAGAGAGCACAACTGCCCTAAAACCCCCTCCCAGCCCCACAGCCACTCCCAGACCCCTCAAACCACCCCACAGCTCCTGGCCAGGAATCCTTCCCCAACCACTCCCTGCATCATAAATGACCCCAAGAACCACAAAATTCTCTTCAAGCTACACAGCCCAGCCAAGATCACCAAAACTCTCTCAGAGACCACCCCAAAAGGCCCCTCCAAGCACCACCAATGCCCTCAAGAGACACAAAAGCCCATCCCAGTCCCCCAAGGAGCCCCCAGACCCCCTCCCACCCCCCATGGCACTGACCAGGACAGGCTGGGGCACAGGAACATCCACAGCCCGGAGCAGCTTGGGCACTTCAGCAGCGATTTGGGCACTTGGGAGGTCACACCCCAAAGGGGGAGACCCAGGCCAGGGACTGGGACAGACAACCGGAATTCCTGGAGAACAGACTGGCTCAGGTGGACATGTTCTGCCAGCACAACTACGAGACTGTGGCCCCAATCTGCCCAGCTTCAGACCCCACAACACTCAGATCCTCCCGAATATTCCCCTGAACCCCAAATTCACCCCCAAATTCCGGTAAAATGGTGCCGCTTTAGATCTCTTTGCTTAATTTCTTTATTTTTACTCCAATTTTGGTTGTTTCAGTAGGATTAACACAGAAGTTACTTAGGCTGCAGAAGATCTCCAAGATCATCCAGGATGGCTTGATACCACCAGAAAAAACAACTGGACAGAACAGATGAAAATTTTAGGGTGTAAAAGTAAAAAATCAGCTCTTCCCAATGAATTTCTGATTTCAATCAGAGTCCCGATGGATGTTCCTGCCCCTGCGTTCACCCAGGTGTCTACAGGGATCCAGGAGAATGTGGAGAGCACCAGCCAGGGCTCTTCCCAACCTGGATCACAGGGAATGTGGGTCACCAGGGCTCTTCCCAATGTGGCTCCTCTGATGGGGGATGAAGTTGGAGCAGAGGACAAAGCTCTTGCCACAGTCGGGGCACTCGCAGGGCTTCCCTTAGCGGTGCCTCCGTTGGTGTTTGGTCAAGTGAGAGCTGTCTGAGAAGCTCTTCCCACACTGGGGACACTCGTAGGGCCTCTCCCCGGTGTGGATGCGCTGGTGGGTGATGAGGTGGGAATTGTACCTGAAGCCCTTCCTGCATTCGGGGCAGCGGAAGGGCCTCTCATCCGTGTGAATCCGCTGGTGCAGGAGGAGATTGGAGCTGGTGTGAAACCTCTTCCCACACTCCCCACACTCGTAGGGCCTCTCCCCGGTGTGGATGCGCTGGTGGCGGATCAGGTGAGAGCTGTACCTGAAGCTCTTCCCACATTCCCCACACTTGTGGGGCTTCTCCCCATTGTGAAGCTGCTCATGAACCACCAGCTCTGACCTCTGGCTGCATCTCCAGACGCCTTCCCGGCACAGGGTGGGTCTTTCCTCCTCAGAGCACCCTGGGCTGCGTTTGCAGCCCCTCCTCCTGCGGGATCTCCGGGGCTTTTCCTCCCCATTGGATTCCAGCGCTGTGGAGCCGCTCAAAACGGCCTCTTCCACCAGGTTCTGCCGCGGGGATTTGTCCTCCCTGGGCTCCATGCTCAGCTCCTTGTCTGGGGAGGAAGGACAAGGAGAGGATGAGATTTGCCTCCGTGCCACAGGGAAGGGGAAGGAGATCCCCCCAGTCCGTCCCCGGCAGGACGGCGTCGGCAGCGGGGTTGTCCTGCAGCCGGGGGCGATGCTGGGCTGGGAGATGGAGCAGGAGAGAGGGGAAAGGGGCACTGACTTCCTCCTCACCTGCCTGGGGCTCCCGGGGCATCTTCCTCTTCCTCACAGCCTCCTCCTCCATCTGGCCAAGGGTTGGGAATGGGAAATCCTGGTTTGGGGAGAACAAGGGATGAGCACATTGAGTTTAAGGTCCCTCTGCCCAAGTCCATCTCTAGAAGTCACTGGGCACTGTGTGTCCATAAAAATCTGCTCTGAAAAAGCCTCTCAGGAGTTCCCTGTCTCTGGTCTCTCCCCTTTGGTGTTTGGGGGTTTCCCCCTGTCCCAGCTGCTGGGGTCCCTCTTTCATTGGGATTCCTCCTCTCTCCTTGGTCTCTACCCTCCCCAGGCTGCTGGGAGTCCAGGAATCCAAAAGCTCCCCCCTTTGGTCTCCCCACTTAGGGACGCTGGGGGTTATGGGGTCCCCAGGTCCCTTCTCCCCTTATTCTCTGCTTCGGGGTGCAGGGGGTCCAAGGAGTCCCCCCTGCCCCTCTCCAGGCTGTTGAGGGTCCCGCGAATGGCGGCGCTCCCCCCTCTCTGGGCTCCCCACTTTGGGGCCCTGGGGGTCACAGGGGTTCGCTCCTCCAGACTGCCGGGGCTCCCCTGCTCCCGGTACTGCCCCTCTCTGCTCGTCCCACTCTGGGGCTCCCGAGGTTCCCCCTCCGGCTCTCCCAAGGGGTCCCGCAGCCCCCTGGCTCCGGGCTGGAGGTGGCCGTGCCTGACCCACCAGCATGGGGTGGACCTGACATCCCACCACCCCCCACTGAGGCTCTGCCAGCAGCCAGCACAGGGACCCCCCAAAAACACCGCCTGGGGACCCCCCAGTATCCCCTCAAGGGGCACCTACAGCTCAGCTCTGGACTCCTGCAAGATCCAAACATCCCCCCCACAAACACTGGCCCAGGGACTCCCCAGGATATTTGGGCCAAGCTCCCCCTCCCCATCACCTGTGGGATGGGGGGGTCGATGCTCCTTGGGGTGAGGGGCCTGCAAATTCTGGGACTGCTGGACCCACGAGCTCCCTCCTCTTCCTCCACCTTCTTCTCGTCTACCTTCATCCGTCCTCCTCCTTCTCCCTAATCCCACCTCCTGCTCCTCCTCTCTCCATCCTTTCTCCTGCTTCTTCTTCCCCCGTTCTTCTCTTCCATCCCTCCTCCCCTGTTCCCCAAGCCCCTCACATCCCACGGGAGGAATGGGAATGGAGCCAGGACAGGTCGGGATGGGCAGTGCAGGGCTCTGGGCTGCTCCCACGCCCTGGGGTAACCTGGCCAAGGGAAAAGATGCAAAATTGGTGGGTGGAGATAAAAACTTGGTGTTGTGGTCACCCTGGGTGGGGACTTCCACCCCTCTGGTCTCATGTCAGGATGGAGAGGGGAGCGGGGAATGCAGAGACTGATGGGAGATCCCAAGGGATTTTAGGGGCAGGATGAGGGCTGCTGTGAGTTCTTGTTGGGAGAGGTCAGCCCGGAGACCCCAGAGTGTTCCCAGGGCCCTGGGATGGAGAGTTGTCACCACCTTCTGCTTCAGGTGGTGGTTCTGGAGGGACCTGGGCTCCTTGGGGCTCTTCCTGCAGCCGAGAACTTGTAGGGACCCTCCTCCAGGTGGCTCCTACAGGTGTTCCAGGGGCTTGGGGCTCACGGTGAAGCCCTTCCCAGAGTCTGGGCATCCATAGGGGCTCCCCAGTGTGGATCCCCTGGTGTCTGGGGAGGCTGGAGCTCCTATGAAAGCTTTTCCTGCCCTCCTGGCCCCTGTAGGGTCTCTCTCCTCTGAGATGGCACCTCTGGGCAAAGCTTGGGCAGACACAGGACTTCTCCCCCACTTGGATCCTGTGCTGGGAGATCAGCTCCGTGCTCCGGCCAAAGCTCTTCCCACAGGAGATCAGTCCCCTGCAATGATGGCAACTTTGGGCTTCTCCAGAACCCCTCCCACTCCTCTGGAGGTCCCATCCCCCATCTTTCCCCTCCTCCACCCTTTTCCCATCATCCCCCAATCCTCATCCACCAACGGACCCCACGAAGGGGAAGGGTCCCACTCCCTTTTTCCTCCCTCTCTCCGATATCCCCCTCTCCTTTCTCATCCTCCCCCAAAGCCTCCGTGTCCCACGTACCTGGTTTGGGGCTCTCAGTTCCCTCTCCCACTCAGTCTGGGGAGTCCGATCCCCTTTTCACTGCTCTTCCCCTCTTTAAAACGGGTCTCCCTTTCCCCCCCCCGCCCCTCACCCCAGAGCTCCTCGCCCGCGGCCGGGGGGCTCCCAGCACCACCAGTGCCACCAGTGCGGCCCCAGCTGCCCCCACCCGCCCCATGCCCAGCGCCGGGCGCTGCCCACAGCCCCAAAGCAGCCGCGCTGTGCCCTGGGGGGTCCCCAGAGCGGCCCCGCCCCGCACGGCACTGGGAGCACCAGTCCGGACCAGTGCGGAGCGCGGGCGGGCGGCATCAGCCGTGCCCGGGCAGGGCCGGGCCCCGCGGGGCTCCCGCCCGCACTCGGCCCCCGCCGGGACAGCGCGGGGGGGCCCGGCCTGGCCGCCCCCACCTCCCCCTCCCCAAATTCCGCTCCGGGGGGCGCTGGCGGCGGGGGGGGCTCAGCTGGGGCCAGAGCTGCCGGAGCCACGTGTCCCCCGCTGCCGGCACCACCCCCTCAGGATTAGGGGTGCCCCAAAACTCCCTCCGAGCTGCCGGATACCCCGCACGCCCCTCAGGAGTGGGGTCCCCCCGGCCTCATCATCCCCAACCTTCGGCTGCCTCAGCCCAGGCCCCATCCCGCCCATCCCCCTCCGCCACACTTCATCCCACCCCCCAATCCACATCCCACCCTTCCCGGGCCCCATCCCGCCCCATCCCATTTCTCCCGGCAGCCGCCACCGGGACCCCAAAAACCCCGCGTGCCGGGGGCTCCCCAAAATCCCCCAAGGGGCATTTCCGACTCACATTTGGAGCCCTGCAAGATCCAAACATCCGCCTCCCCCCCCGCCCCACCAAACCCCCTTCCCCCAGGAACCAACAAAGATATTTGGGGCTCGGTGCTGGAGTCCTCCAAGCTCCAAAAATCCCCTCTCCCAAAAATAACCCCAGTGACCACCCAAGATATTTGGGGCGAGCTGTCCCTACCCGGTCACCTGCGGGATGGGGGGAGCCGAGAGCTGCGGACACAGAGAGCGATGGATGCACGTGGAAACTCCTGCCTCTTCCTCCCGCTCCTCCCCTTTTATCTCTCCTCTTCCTCCCGCCCCTCCCCTTTTATCTCTCCTCTCTTCCTCCCGCCCCTCCCCTTTTATCTCTCCTCTTCCTCCCGCTCCTCCCCTTTTATCTCTCCTCTTCCTCCCGCTCCTCCCCTTTTATCTCTCCTCTTCCTGCCGCTCCTGCTCCTTCATCCGCCCTCCGCCCTCGCTCTTCCTCGTCCTCTCCTGCCCCTCCCCCCCCCCCTCCCGTTGTTTGTGGCTCCCATCCCGGCTTTGTCTGGCATCAGCCCTGGGGCCGTCCCGTGCTCAGCAGCAGCAGCAGCAGCAGCATCCTGTGCTCTGGCAGCACTCGCTGCTCCTTAGGGAAGGCTTTGGCATTTCTGCCGGGCACAGACACTGAAGCTCACCCCGACCTGCCCCGCTCCCATTGCTGTCCCCTGGGCGCTGGGCAGCTGCTGTGCCAGGGCAGCCAGAGGCACAAACGAAGCCAAGTCCAGCCCAGCTGCCCGGGCTGATGCAGACGAGCCCCAGGGCCGAGGTCCTGCAGAGCCCCACGGAGCCCTGGGCTCCTCGCTGGGAACGGGCTGTGCTGCGGCTGCCACAGCGGCCACAGCGAGTCCTGGGGCTCCCCCGGCGCCGCTGCAGCAGCACCCAGGTTCCACCTCCTGTGCCAGGCCCTGGCCAGGGGCCATCAGATCCATGGGCTCTGTGCCGAGGGGGAACACAACAACAGTGGATCGGATGCAGCCCCCAAGGACCTCGAGCAAATCGTGCAGGAACATCCAGACCTGGACCTGACGTTTGCAAAGCTGCAGCCGGCAGAGTTCTGTGGCGCAGGAGAGCCGGCACGGGGAGAGGAGACCTGCAGGGAGCTGCAGGAGAAACGCCCTGAGCCTCAAAGGCCGCCACAGCCTGAATCTGTGCTGGGGAAAGTTCTTCCTATCCGGGAAGAGATCCCGGGATGAGGCAAAAGCCAAGTTCATGGCTGGTGACACGATTGCTGTGCAGGGAGGGCAGAGGAGGGACTGCGGGCGGAGACTGGGAGCCCGGGAAGGAGGGAGGGGTGGGGAAGGTGTTTCTTTAGGATTTGTTTTAGTTCTCCTTGTCCTGGTGTGATTGGTTTGGAAATAAATTCCATTAATTTCCCCAGTTTGGGTCTGTTGTGGCCCTGGCAGTGAGCAGTGAGTGAGCTCTCCCTGCCCTGATCCCAGCCCACGAGCCTTTCCTTCTGTGCTCTGTGTGCTGCAGCTGTGAGCAGAGTGCCAGAGCGGCTTTGGTGGCCCCGGGCACCCAGCCAGGGCCAGCCCAGCGCAGCGGTGCCTGCAATTCATTCCCTCGGCTGCAGCGCTGAGCGGCCGCAGGGCGGGTCCGGCTGCGCGGGCAGGCGGCTCCAGAAGCACCAACTGCGCCCCACGGGACAGGAGGAGGAGGCAGGGGGTGCCGGGGGAATCTCCTTCCTCCGAGCCGGCAGGGCCAGGCGGGAGAGACTGGAGAGAAGGAAACGGAGAGGAGGGACGAGGCTGGAGCTGTGGAGAGCTGCAGGGATCCGGGGCAGCCGGGAATTTTGTTTTCCAAATCTCTGGGGCGAAAGGAAGCGCTGTGAAATCCGTCATGGAAAAGAGAGGAGAAATAGCGATTGATGGAAACCGACACCCCTTGGGACTCAGTTTCTCCCTCTGCATTGCAAAAGCTGACAGACCCCGAGTGCCGACGGACACCCGTCCCCGGTGTCACGGCCCAAGGGATCGGAGCTGCGGCTGGCGGGGCTGGAAGCTCCGTCCAGCAGCTCCGCTGCCGCCCCCAACCCTCGGGCTGGACCGTGGGGTCTGGGACACAGCCCCGTGCTGGGGGGCGGCAGCGGGAGCCGCGGGGCCCGGCCCGTGGGGGCGGCCGGGCTGGAAAAGTGCGCGGGGCCCCAGCGCGGTGTCCCGGTCTTGTTCCTCACCTTAACACAATGTCTTCAACTCCCTGCGTGCCCTTCATTTAATCAGCATTTCCTAAATGCTGACCCATCCCATCATCAGCTCTACCCGGAACAGAATTTCCCAGGCCATTCCAAGTCCTTTATAGTTCTGAAAATACTGGGGCCAAGCCCTACCTGTGATTTCCCCCACCCCCGCCTCCATGCAGACCTTGTTGTCTGCCAGCACCAGGATAGTTCCCACTGCCCCAGGTCTGCGTTTAGCAAAGCCAACAGTACTTCTACCACTGCTTTCTGCAAGACCCCAATTGAGTCTTTACATTTCAACATAACCAGATGATGTCTACTTAGCATGAAATGTAGTTCCTGTCCAAGAGTTGCATGTCCCAAGCAATTTCTTAGCAGAATAAATTTTAAATCCTTTGGGTTTCAGTGTTTGGAAATCATCTGCTAGCGTATATAGCAACTTCACTGCATTCTTATTTTCATTATCTCTGTAGAGCTAAGGAATTCCGATTATGAAAGGCTCTATTCTGTAAGCTCATTAAAAGTTAATATCCACCACAACACTGTCTCTCTATTTCATTGGTTCTTTGCAATTGCTTAGCAAAGATAACAAGCACCAGACTTTTTAAGAGAGACACACACACACTTTCTTACATAGAAAGACACAATCTTGTTGCCACCAAAGCACTCACACAGGTGAAAGTCACAATTTTCCTGCCTCTTCCTTCCTTTCCAAACCAGTGCAGCGTGAGAGAAAGCAGCTGTTTCCCGAGGCCGATGGGTCACAGACAGGTAAGATGACATTGAGGCTTGTTCCTCAGAGGCAGTCAGCAAGCAGCAGATGATGATCTCAAGGATCCAGGTGACACCATCACCCTCTCAAGGGAGGAATCCTTTAAGCAAGCACATGGCTCATCACTTCCATCCTGCTTTGGTTTAATGAACCAGCTCTTCCTGGCAATGAGCAGCAAGGGGATCTAATTTGACTGTTGCTATCCTTTTACATTTTATTCAATCATTCCATCAGAACAGGCATTTTACTTTTGTTTCAGTTACTCCAGAGGACCTTGGCACAAAGCAAAATGAAGTCAAATGAGAAATAGCTAGCTTAAATTTATATACACCAACAAATCATGCTGTGTTTCAACAAGTGTAAGAGAGACGTGGGACTTTCCTTCCCTCTGAGCAGCTGCAAGCATAAAAAAAGCAATGATGCAACGTTCATTAATAAAACTTTCTTAGAAATCTCTTCTTATGGCCAGATTCAACATCTGCAGGAGATACCCAAAACACACTCATTGTGCTGCACTTCCCCTTTTCCATTCACGTGTTATATATACTGAAAATATGTTACCGAGTAGCTATGAACACACCATGCTCCCAGATTTTCCCTAAGTAAAACATGTATCTGTGTATGTTATAAACGATCAAACACAAGGGAGAAAAGTCTGGCACAGACACTGCAGCAAAGGAAATTCATCACATTACAGATCTCCCCTTATACAGAGATTGGCCAGGACTTTGATCAGTGATGGGAAGGAATTTCTCATCTTCCCATTTACAGCACCTGAAGCAAGAAGGATCCAACACCTTAAGCGGTGTCCAAGATAGCACAGAAATTTAAACAGAGCCATTTACAAAGGGCAGCAACTCATCTGGCCAGTTCCCACCTCAGATAACTATCTGCAGAACCCAGAGCAACACAATACTCCAAGGAGCAGTGAGATAGCCAGAAGATTCTCAGCTCAAGAAAATCAGGCAAGAACAGGATGTTCCTTAGCCTGGCTAACCCAGATAACATCTCCCAGCCATTAGCATGAGATGGAACAGAAAGAGAGAGGCTGAATCACTTGCAGTGTACAGATACTGCCCGAGGGAAATGTGACAGGTGACCTACAACATAAAAAATGCACTTAACTGTAAGAACTAGGAAGTGAAGCTAAAAATGAGAAAAATTAAAAGCTGTTCTTGGATATGCAGTAAAAAGCACACTGACATCATAAACGGGAGAAGGAACACAAAAGCACCCAGCTGTTCAAAAGCTGTGCAGTTAAGGTACAAAGAAATCAATGTTTTTTTAAAGAAAAAATCCCTCACAAGGTGAATGAGCTCAGTAACGCTCAAAACAATATTATTTGTTAGAAAAATCATCTGCTCCAGTGCCTGAAGCAAAAGGTTTGCCATTTATTCCATCATTCCTTCAAATCCAGGGATTAGTGAGAACTTCTTAACAAATTCCTGCCTTGCCTTATGGTCCTTCAGCTTCACCAGGGCCAAAGCTTGCTGCTCAGAGTCAGTACACGAATCCCTGTGGTGTTACCATCCTCTCTGAGTGAGAAAAGCACTCGAGATGGTGAACAAAGAGATGGGGCAGTTTCCTGATGCCTGAGAAGGATGTTCTTAAGATAAACAAAATTGCCCAATCAAAATTTATAAAGAAATGACATTTATTATGCTACCGAAATATCGGTTTTAAAAGCCACGATCGAGAAAAGCAGCTCCGAGCCAGGGGTCGGAGCTGGGTGAACACGCATAGATCTGATCTCTGTCGCACCAGACCTCCCAAGTTCACGGATGCTGCTTTGGCTGGTCCCTTCTTATGCATTTTTTGGGCAGAGTCCGAATTAATTCTATTCTTCTCGTCATTTTAGCATATTCATGAAGTTTTCTTGTCCCGGAGTTGGGCTGCGCAAAGCCTTTCCTGGATCCCAGGAATTGTCCATCCTGGGTGATGAGTGGGCCATTTCTGCTGATGAATGGGCCATCTCTGCTTCCTGGAACAGTTATTTTTAGTTCCCGGGATGTCCGATTCCTTATCAGATGAGATGTAGATATCAGAAGGTGGCAATCAAGTCGTTATGGTGCAAATGTCCCGGTGATAAGATCTAACCCCACCTGGGTGGAATCCTCACTTATTGTGAGAGAACTTCTTTTAGTGTTGTGAAATTTTTCTCTCAGCCGGGCTGCTGAAGGGATTTTGAAACTCGGTCTCTGTAGGGTCTGATTACACTCCAATTTTATACATAATAGCACGAATTACATACCTTATTTATAACGTTCTCAACTCAGTGGCACAAAGTCTGCTTTTGTTCAGACAGGAATGAAGAGGAAAAATGGCAGAAATTCATAACAGGGACGATGAGGAGAAACATTGGGCTGTGCACACATTCAGTCCAAGCAACATCAATGCCAGGTGTGGTTTAAAATTCACGTTTGTGCTTTATTAAAGCCACGCACTGTATTTATGGCTCTCAGTGAATTCTGTATCCAAAAGGGACACGTTAGCTGATTCAAAATTAGTTGGATTTCTTTCCTTCTCCTGTAGCAGTGCCAGTAGGAGAGGTAACAAAGGCAGTTCCCTGGCCTTCAGACATTGCACAGAAGTGGGATCCATAGATACAAACTCAGGCAGCCAAACTGCAGGTATTTCATTCAGGGCCTAAGACATGAAGCTAGGCTTCTTTTAATAAATCACGGACAGGGATGAGCTCCTGACATTAATATTGCACTCCTCCCTCTTTCTGCTGAGACAGTCTGGCCAACACGAATATCCCTAATACAGATCCAGGGCTCTGGTATAACAGCCACCCCAAAAAGCCATAGTTCCAGCTACCTTTCCTTTCTTTGCATCATACCAGGAGGAATCAAAAGGAATGAAACCTATTTCATTTATTATTACAGGTGAGAACCCCTCTAAGTACATAGGAAGAGAAGTTGTAGTTTGTAACCTTGTTCTCCATCTAGAAGTAAAACAGGGGCTGGTGTGAGGCAACGAGGGCAACAGAGAAAATGCTGAAAAGAAACTGAGGAATGTGAAGCCAAATTTTCAAGCATTCCAGGCAATCACACCACTCAGGGACAGTCTACAGCTCAGCAAATCACATGCTGGAATGCAGTGGAGTATGGAGTAGGGCAATAGGGAACTGCTGAACAAAATAGGTGCTACAGCCTCTTGTGCTCAGGCTCTTAGCCCAAAGTATGTTCCAGCTCCAACTGAAGGGCATTCTGAACCAGAAGAGCACTGACCTTTTTGATTTTGGCAGTTCACAGTTCTCAGACAGCAGAACGTCTGTGGCTCCTCTCATCATTATTTTTGCTGTTTTCACTACTGGCCATCAAGTTTCCTGCAGTAGCCATCCATGAACCCCGGATCACTACTACATTAATAACACAGAACATGGCTCTCAGAGTGCATTAGTGAGGTACCAAGAGAAAACCCAAATGATGATCCTCCTCACTGAAAAGGTAACAGACAAAAAAAATAAAAGTGTGAAAATACTTTTTAAAAGATGGCTGAAATGAGGCAAATTCTTAAAATTAAGTAAATGTCTGAAATGAAATTTAAGCAAATTTAACTGTTGCAAAGTATTCTGAATACACATACAGTACAATATACTAGAGTCCAAAATTAGAAAAACTTCTGGTCATGGAAATATGGGGTAAGGGATATGTTTATTTGGAACAATCAGTTCAGCAGAGATCTCTTTGCTACAAATATCTTGAATTTAATTCTTCTGCCTTGATACAATCTCCTGAGAAAATAAAAAAATAAAATAAAAATCCTACAGGAAAAACTTGTGTTGGATGCAATCTCTTCACTCATACCTGATACAAAAGTCTAATTTATTCTCTTGATTTATTGTCTTAAGGAGAATGAATTAATTATTCTTCCACTCAGAAGTCTATGGCATCAATCCTGGAGTTGAATCAGAGAAAATTCAATCTCTCATGAGTTCCCACTCCATTTACTTTTCTTGTAAGTGTTCTGTTTTGTTGAAGTGAAAGCTCCTCTGGACTCAGGCCCAGAGGGAAGCCAAAGCACAGGGGTTGAATTAAAACCTTTGGACAAGCTGAGATACATGAAGTCACACCAAAGTGAAATAGAAATACAGATTTTTTAACCTTTAGTAGAAATATATGCTAAGTGCCTTAAACATTGAAAAGCTGCAGCAGAGACCTTAAACACAGTTCTTACTGCAGCAGTGTTACCTTTTCACAGAATTCTTTACTTTAGACAAAAAATGGATAGAATGACACTGTTCACATTTTTTAGATAGAGCGTTCACGTAAACAATAAGAGCTGATAGAAACTGCATCCACAAATCTGTGTAATACCTGTGTAACACTGGTGTGAGGCTTACGACTGTTAGAATTAGACCAGGATCGGTTAAGAAAAGGAAAACTAGAATCGTGTGTTAATCTTATTGGTCAATTAACAAATCTAATCCACACTTCTGTAAGAAAAAATATAGAGTCTAGAGCATATAGAGCATATAGAGCATATAGAGCATATAGAAGAAGAAGAAGAAGCTGTTTTTGCCTGTTGTTGCTGTTGCTGCTTGCTTTTATCATGTAACCCCCTTTGAACTCTGCCTTCAAGAAAGCTGTGAGACTATGAAATACAGAACTCAGCAGAACAGCAGCCTCCTCTGCTCTCTCACCCTGGTCCGGGAAGGAAGGGTACCCCGTCCAAAGCTCAACAGCGCAGAGCCCCAAGGCTGCTGTGGGCAGCAGGGCCCAGGGGCCGTTCCCACCCGCAGCGCTCCTGTCCTGGGCTGGGCCTGCACAGGGGCTGGGGCACCATGGCTGGGGCAGCGGGGCACAGAGGGGCCACGGAGCCGCTGCCGGGGCTGACAGCGAGGCCAGGGACACACAGGGAATTTCTGGGCATTGCCTGCGCTGGGCAGGGCTGAGTGTGGGGAAGGCAGAGCTCAGCTGGCCTCGGTGGCTGCAGGAAAAGCCGAGAGCCCAAAGAGCCCCCGTGGCTGTGCTGGAGAGCAAGGCTGGAGGAGGGAAATGCGGGGCTGCTGCGGGATGGGGAGGGGGATTGAATTCCAGCAGGCACCGACGGGGGGCTGAGAGACTCAAGGGCTCCTTGGCCTGAGCCTGTCCTGGAAAGGTCTCTCAGCCCTCTGTGCCCATGAAGGGCTCCAAGGAGGAGCAGAGCTCATCTTGGCAGGACCCTCATGGAATCCCTGAGGGACAAATGCCAGTGCCTGCCCAGCCTTCCCAACGTCCCTGACACCAAAGGCCTTTTCCACATCCCTCGGTTCCAGGTCAGTGCCCAGAACACAGCACACGCCTGTCCAGGTCCTGGGGGCGATTCCCAAGGGAGGCAGCTGTGATTTCTCCCCACAGACCCACCACTCCGGTGTCTCTCTGTGCAGCCCTTGGCTGTCCTGAGCACTTTCCCTGGAGCCTCCCTGCCCTGGACGTTTGTCTCCATGCAGTTCTCAGCACAGCCCAGCAAAGAATTCAGGTGCTGTGAAAAGCGAGGTTCACTCTCCTGTTAGAATTTAAAGAGTTTAATATAAAGACAATAAGAGACACGTAAAATAAAGCAAAGGGATAACGGCCGGGTGCCTTGGCGCTCTGCCAAGAGCACACCTGATGCCCGAGGTGAGTCTCTTTTATACCATTTTTACTGTCTGTTCTGTATTCATATTAAAACTTTTCCAGGAATTGATCTGCATGGCCACTCCTTGGGTCCGCCTTTTTAGAGCATGCGTAGTCTTCTGCCTTGTGGTTTTATTTCTTTTGATTCTTGGGGTTGGGCCCGCTAGGTAAGAGTCGATGGTGGGGTGGATCTCTTAATTCTCCAGACAGTCAGGGCTGATTGCAGCTTTGGGCCTCTTTGCCCCCCGGGCAGAGCGGTGATAGCAGCTCTCGGACCCTCCCGGCTGCCCGTTCTCTGGGCGGAGCAGTCTTTGGGCCCTTTTGTTCTCTGGACAAAGTGTTGATTAGCAGCTCCTTGGGCCTCATCCTCTGCTCCCTTGGAGGTTATCTTACTTGCTCACACTTGCTAACATTCTTGCTAAAACGAGAGAAAACTACATCCACACAGCAAAAAGCATTTCTAACATTATATAATATCTACTTTAATACTTTGCGAGAAGCCAATACTATATGTTTATAACAGGTGCTTTCCCAGAGGACATTACTCTGGGAGTGAAGTGGCCTCAGGGCACAGTTTGTGCCCCTGGAATTGTGCCAGCCCCGAGTGCTGCTGATGGTGTTTGTGCTCACTCGGGTTCATCTCCCCACACCCACTCGATGCACTGCTGAAGGCTCCTCAGGACACAGCAAACACGGACTGCTGGCCTGGTCACTTGGTGTCCCTCCGTGCAGGGACAAACAACCTCCTGCAGGGGAGGGCAGAGGCCAGTGCTGGGATTGCTGGTGGCAGGGGCTGGTGTGGGACACTTGCCCTGGGCACCTTCCCAGGCTGTGCCCGGAACAAAGGCACAGCCCAGGCCCTGCTCTGCTGCTCCCTCAGGTCCATCCCAGGAGCTCTGGCAGTGCCAGGACACTGCTGCCTGCCCCCCCTGCACACTCCCCCCTGCCCCTGGGCACTGGGGTTTGCTTTGCCAGGGCATTCCTGGGGCACATTCCTGACAGCAGCTCTGGAGGAGAGCGAAGCCTTCCTGCCCTGGCCCCAGGAGATGCCCTTTGCTGATGGAGCTGCTGTGCTGGAGCCCGGCTGTGTCCCAGCAGTGCCCGTGGCCTGTCCCTGCCTGTGCTCACAGCACGGACACGCAGCAGGACAGTGACCGAGCTGCCCGAGCACTCCGGCCTTGCACCCTCAGAAGGGCTGGGAAAGGGAGTGTGGAGCTGGGAAGAGCAGAGGTGGGAAGAGGCTGGGCCATTGTCCCTGGCCGTGCTGCTGTGCTGGGAGTCTCTTCCCTCCAGCTCTGCCCACAGGCACTGCCCCTGCAGAGCCAGAGAAGGGCTGAGGAACAAACCTTGGACACAAAGGTCAGGACAGCCCCTTGTTTTGATTCAAATGCACAGGGAAGAAGCCTCCTGAAAGTCTTTGTGTTTCAAAAGAAAGGTAGATGTTCATGCAGAAATGCAAGGAGTAGTACTACAGTACTTTATAAAAAGCAGAATAACACCAGAAAAAGAATAAGAAAAAGCACCAATGAAAATATGGACAAAGAGGAAAAAGAGGCCAAGATTGTAAAGAGTTACATTCTGAAGGTTCTGGAGCAGAAAAGAGAGAGTTTATTGCTTCTGAGAAGCATCCTAGTCATAATTTTCCTCGCATGGCAGAAGAAAATAGAAAGATTTTAACTTGTGAAAAGTATCCAGTCCTCACTTGCCTCAGGGCATCCCTGAGCTCCTGGTTCCTCAGGCTGTAGATGAGGGGGTTCAGGGCTGGAGGCACCACCGAGTACAGAACTGACAGGGCCACATCCAGGGATGGGAGGAGATGGAGGGGGGGCTTCAGGTGGGCAAACATAACAGTGCTGAGGAACAGAGAGAGCACGGCCAGGTGAGGGAGGCACGTGGAAAAGGCTTTGTGCCGGCCCTGCTCAGAGGGGATCCTCAGCACGGCCCTGAAGAACTGCACATAGGAGAAAACAATGAACACAAAACAGCCAAACACCAAACAGGCACTGACAGTGATGAGCCCAAGTTCCCTGAGGTGGGATTTGGAGCAGGAGAGCTTGAGGATGTGTGGGATTTCACAGAAGAACTGGCCCAGGGCATTGCCCTGGCCCAGGGGCAGGGAAAATGTATTGGCCATGTGCAGGAGAGCGTAGAGAAAGGCACTGGCCCAGGCAGCTGCTGCCATGTGGGCACAAGCTCTGCTGCCCAGGAGGGTCCCGTAGTGCAGGGCTTTGCAGATGGACACGTAGCGCTCGTAGCACATGATGGTGAGGAGGAAATCCTCTGCTGAGAGGAGGAACAGAAAGAAAAACACGTGAGCAGCACATGCTGAGTAGGAGATGTGCCTGGTGCCCCAGAGGGAATTGTGCATGGCCTTGGGGACAGTGGTGCAGATGGAGCCCACAGGTCGGTGAGGGCCAGGCTGAGCAGGAAGAAGAACATGGGGCTGTGCAGGTGCTGGCCGCAGGCTCCGGCGCTGATGATGAGGCCGCTGCCCAGGAGGGCAGCCAGGGAGATGCCCAGGAAGAGGCAGAAGTGCAGGAGCTGCAGCTGCCGCGTGTCTGCCAATGCCAGCAGGAGGAAGGGGCTGATGGAGCTGCTGTTGCACATTTTGAGCCTCTGGCCATGGAGTGCTGTTGAAGGAGGAGACAGTGAGGAGTCAGGGGAGACTTTGCTGAGCAATGTCCAAGCCCTTTCTCCTGGCCCTGCCCCCCAGTTTTCCTTTTCTCAGAGCCCTTCCCTCAGCCCCGTGCCTGGAGCTCTGCTGGGATCTGGCCCCATTGCTGTGACGAGCAGGGGCTGTGCCCATGGACAGCGAGGAGTCAGCTCTGCTCTGCTGCAGCGGGGACATGGGAATGGGGACAGGGGCCGGTCCTGGGGCTGGACTCCATCAGCCCAAAGTGCTCCTGAGGCAGAGGAGCTGGGCAGCATCTCCTGTGCCAGGGCTAAGGAACGGTGACGGCCAAAGGCACTTTGAGAGGGTTTCCTGCCGTGCCCAGGGAGAGCAGAGAGCTGTGCAAGGCAAGAGCATTGGCTGTAACTCAGAGAAGGGTGAGGGAAGCTGCTCTGTCGCTCCATCTGTCCCCAGCTGCCCCTCCTGAGATCGAGGGCAGTCACTGTGTTCCCCTGAAAATCAGCCTGGCACAGCTGAGAGCAGAGGGACCCACAGCAGAGCAAAGTGGCTCAGCCTTTCTCAGAGTCTCAGCCCCACTGCTGGCCAAGGACACTCCCGGCCCCAGTGTCCCCTGGAAGGCAGCTCACAGCTGGGATGGCATCCCGAGGGCACAGCGAGGGTCCTGTCCATGGCCCTGCTGGAGGAGAGCCGGCTCATTGCCAGCCTCCCAGCCCGGCGTGCCCAGAGCTCCCGGGGCACAGGGAGCTGGGACACCCCATTGCTGTGCTCAGCCTGCACAGGAGGAGCCCCAGGGCTGGGCCTGAGCCTGCAGCTGGAGCTGCCATTCCCAGAGAGCCCCTGAGCAGCGCCAGGAGCAGCTGAGCAGGGCAAGGAGAGAGAGCCGGGCCTCAGATCAACATTGGAGATCCATTGGGATGAGCTGATTTTTTTACCTTTACACCCTAAAATTTTCATCTGCTCTGTCCAATTGTTTCTACTGGTGGTATCAAGCAACCCTGGATGATCTTGGAGATCTTCTGCAGCCTAAGTAACTTCTGTGTTAATCCTGCTGAAACAACCAAAATTGGGGTAAAAATAAAGAAATTAAACGAAGAGGTCTAAAGCGGCACCATTTTACCGGAATTTGGGGGTGACTTTGCTGTTCAGGGGAATATTCGGGAGGATCTGAGTGTTGTGGGGCTGTGAAGCCAGGCAGATTGGGGCCACAATCTCGTAGTTGTGCTGGCAGAACGTGTGCACCTGAGCCAGTCTGTTCTCCAGGAATTCCGGTTGTCTGTCCCAGTCCCTGGCCTGGGTCTTCCCCTTTGGGGTGTGACCTCCAAAGTGCCCAAATCGCTGCTGAAGTGCCCAAGCTGCTCCTGGCTGTGGATGTTCCTGTGCCCCAGCCTGTCCTGGTCAGTGCCATGGGGGGTTGGAGGGGGTCTGGGGGCTCCTTGGGGGACTGGGAGGGGCTTTTGTGTCTCTTGAGGGCATTGGTGGTGCTTGGAGGGGCCTTTTGGAGTGGTCTCTGAGAGACTTCTGGTGATCTTGGCTGGGCCGTGTGGCTCGGAGAGAATTTTGTGGTTCTTGGGGTCATTTATGATGCAGGGAGTGGTTGGGGGGGTTCCTGGCCAGGAGCTGTGGGGTGGTTTGAAGGGTCCGGGAGTGGCTGTAGGGCTGGGAGGGGGTTTTAGGGCAGATGTGACCTCTCCCCCAGACCCCAAAGCTGCCACCAGACCCCACCCCCAAGATGCTTCCATGGGTCGGGGGCTCCATGTTGGGGTTCATCTTCCTGGTGCTGCGGGAGAAGGTGGGGGAGCGTCCCCAGGGGCCGTGTGTGTCCCCCCAGAGTGTGTGTGACCCCCCCATCCCGGTGTCACCCCCTTTTCCCTGCCCACAGGGCTCCTGAGCCAGCCCCTGCTGCCCCGGGAGGGAATTTGGGGAGGGGGCAGAGGGGGTGCGCAGCCCCCGCCGGGGGATGACCCCGGCCCAGCGCCCTTCGTTCAGCACCGAGCTGGGCTTGGGGCCGCAGGAGGAAGAGGCCGATGGGAAGCAGATCCTGCAGGGGGGACAGGGCTTGGGCTCAGGGCAAGGTCCTGCCCTGCACACCTGGCTCAGGTGTGAGCCTGCCCCGGGAAGGGAGCGGGACATTGCCATCCCCACGGATCAGGGCTGGGAGCAGCGCTGGGAGCACGGACATGGAAATCCTGGGAGCCACTGGGACCGCCCTGGGGGGTGAATGATCCCCCCCAGCACCTTTCCAGGCCGCCCTGCGAGCTGAGAAATGCTCGCTGGGCCTCGGCCTTGGCCAAGAGCCCCCGGGCTCAGCTGCTCTGAGCTCAGGCGCTGCCGGCTCCCGCAGCCCGCCCAGGGCCGCCCTGCCCGTGCCGGGGCTGTGCTGGAATTCTCTGCTGCTGCTGGGCCACTCGGGGGCTCTGGCCCAGCAGGAAAGGTGACCCTGAGCCAGGAGCTTTCCTTGGCCGCAGCAAAGCCTCGGCACGGAAAGACCTTCCCAGCGCTGGGCCCTGGGCCGGGAGGGATTGTGCCACCACAGCTGTCCCTCCATTTCTTCTGCCAGGCAGCTTTAGCACAGGAAAAGTGGAGAAGCCAGAGCTGCCTCTCAGCTTTCCGCAGTCCTGCAGAGCAATCCTGTGTGGGAAGCAGCCTGGGAACAGGGTTGAGGTGCCAGGGCAGGGGAATTGAGAGCCCTTTCCTCCGCCGTGGGCCCAGGCTCTGGCCCTTGCCCTTTGCAATGGCCCTGCAGCTGCCAGAGGGGCCCTTTTGGCTCAGCTGAGAGCAGTCCTGCTGCAAGGCTGTCCTCGAGCTGCTTGGGCTGCACATGTGCCCAGGGAATGCTCATTGCTTGCAGTCTCAGGCGCTGTGGGTGTGCAGGTGTAACTACTGCAGGAGGGAACAGCTCTGCTGGGGGCAGTTCTCTTTTTCTTGGTGGTTTTTCTGTTGAAGGAACGTTCCCTGCCAGCTGTGGGCAGAGCTCTGTAGCTGTATGTGCCACTTGTGTGTGGCACTGTGGCTCAGGAGATGGCCAAGGGGAGCTTGGCCGAGGTGTGGGCAGAGGAATGGCCATCAGGCCAGGCTGGGGGGTCAGCGGCCGGTCAGTTGCGTTGCGTGGCCGCGGCTCTGGAGGCTTGTGTGGGAGCGTGTGCAGGGCTGGAAGGCTGGGGCTGCCGCCGCTGTGTCCCAGAGCCGGGAAGGCCGGGGCTGGCCCGGCCCTGGCCCGGCCCCGCCAGCTCTGGCAGCTGCCGGCGGGGACACAAAGGGCAGCTCCGAGCTGCGGCCGCTGCGCTGCGGCCGCACAAAGGCAGCGCCCGCAGAGCTCCAGGGCAAGGTCCTGGCCCTGGCTCGGGGCTGGGCCGGGGCCAGCGGCAGAAAATCAACTTGCAGCTTGGGCCCCGCAGCAGGGAGGAGCAGCAATTGCTGGCTGAGAGAGACTCTTGCCAAGGGCCTGCGGGGCCGGGCCCCAGGGAACGGCTTCCCGCTGCCCGAGGGCAGGCTGAGATGGGATGTGGGGCAGCAATGGTTCCCTGGCAGGGCGCTCAGGGCCTGGCCCAGGCTGGCCCCAGAAGCTGCGGCTGCCCCCGCATCCCTGCAAGTGTCCCAGG
>NW_028120556.1:0-112000 GCF_965178545.1 Coloeus monedula | reverse complement strand
ACGTAGGGAAGGTCGTGGGGGTAAATCTTGAGAAAAGCCCCAAGAAATCCTTGGAAGCAGGACTGAGGGATTCAGTGGTGGAAAAATAGGGGAATTTTGCGGGGGTAAAACTTTAAAAGATCTAAGAGTTGAGAGTGTGTGTTTTTAGGTAGAAAGGATGTCTTGTTGAAGTTGGGCGTCTGGACTGTGGCATTTCTGGATCACAGGGTGTTTTTCCAGAAAGTAGGAGATAAAGAAGACTCCCAAAGCCTCGGTAGCTGTGTTAAGAAATCCGTCCCAGGGAAGAAAGGTACCTAAACCTCCTAGAAGTAGGGACTAATTAGCATGGGAAGGGGAAAACCCACCCCCAGTGGGAGAGAGCGCGCCGGGTAAGGGAAGAGAAGGATGCCCTTAAGAAGAAGTAGGGAAGGTGAATTTCTCGGCTTGCTAAAATGTATCCAAAAGTTTGGAATCTGGGTCTGTGTGGAGGCCGGGATTTTCTCGGCCATATGCAGAGCCCAGCACTAGGAATAAAGGAATTCCAGGCTTTCCAACGCCAAAAATGCAGTACCAGAGAGTTCTGTTATCCCGAGGACTTGGGGGATATTTGGCAAAAATTTCCGGGGGCCCAGGCTGGACCGAGCTTTTAACGCTCCCCGGATTCACGGGATCGGGGATTCCAGCGTGCCCTGCACGGGTTTTTTCAGGGAAGTCCCAAATCCGTGTGAGCACGAAGCAGAATCCCCTGGGAGCTGTGAAGGCAACAGGATATTTCTTGGGAATTTTGAAGGATTGGGTGAGTCCTCAGTGTTAGGTTGGAATGAACGCAAATTGTCCGGGAGTTGCTGGTTTGGGGATGGCCGGGTCTGGGTTTGGATTTGTGGGCACCGAGTGTTCCTTGTGTCAGCTTTAGGTCTTCTGGATTGGTGGGAATTGTCAGAGAAAAGAGAAGGCAATTGAAATGCGGAGCTCCATTCCCGGAGAAATGGTCAGGATGGGAGCGGGAAGGCTGTGGAGCTGCTGGGAGCTCGTGGAGAACGAAAGGATCTGAGGCCTGGAGGCAAAAGCTGTGGAACAAAGCCTGAAAAGGGTGTGGGGTGGGGCGGGAGGGGGAGGAGGGCACCGTGGTGGGGGGAAAGAGGGAAAGGATCCCTGCTCCGGGAATCCAGCAGGGACCAGGAGAGGATCATTTTCCATCCACTGCTCTCAGTGGAATCCTAATAAGGACGGTGGAAGGGAAGTGATTCGTTTGTTCTTAGGTTTGGAATGAAAGGTGCTCTTGCAGAGGGGACTATTGACCTGTTAAAATTCTGTTGGATACAGGAAAAGAGGGAGGAAGCAAGCAGCTGGGGAATGAAGGGGTGGATTTTTTGGTGGATACAGGGAAAGACACGGGAAGGGGCTCTCAAGTAAAATACACCTCACGGGCAGCACCAGGAGAAGCCTCAAGTGCCCTTTTTTTCCAAGCTCTGACATTCCAGAGGAGTAAGCAGTGGTCAGCCCATCACTTTCTGTATTCCTTGGATGCCCAGTGCTTTGTTGGGAAGAGATAATATTTGGAAATGAACAAATCCGGGGATGTAATTTCCTGATAGTAAAGCCCCAGAGAGCCTGGTTTTGATATCCTTCCAGCACCCAAACGCAGCAGAGGGAATCCTGGCGGAGCTGGAAAACGCTGTCGCTCCGTCGGTGGAATTCCTGGGAACTGGAAAGCAGCAGAAGCAGCAAGAACAGAGTTGGAAGCAGGCTCCAGCCGGGTAAGGCAGACACCAAATCCTTTGGAACTGGGCAGGGGTGGGAAGAATGAATTCTTACATTTGTAGCCCAGGGATTCCTGAGCAGGATCCCGGCAGGGAAGACTGCAGGGATCAGGCTGGGGCCTGATCGCAGCTGGGGGCAGCGAGCCTTGGAATTGGCTGAAGGGAAGAAAGAGGGATCCTTTGAGCACAAGGATCAGGTGTCAAATGCGGAGATGGCATCAGACAATTCCTCGGGAGGGTTTAGTTCCTGGGCCAAATCGATCTCCTGCCTTGTGAAGGAGCTCAGAGAGCTGGGAAGAGCCCAAGCAACGCAGGGAATGCACCGGCAGATAAAAGTGCCGGGGAACGGTGGGGAAAAGCATCGAACAGGGGGCCTCGTTTTGTACAGGGACGGTACAAAAAATTGTCCGAAAGAATAGGAATGGAATGGGATTTTACGTATTCCTCGGAGGCCACAATCGAGTGGGAAGGCTGAGAGAAGGAAGCAAAGCCTAAAAAGGCAAATGAGCCAAATCTGCCCAAAGCCTCCAATGGCCACATTCCCTGGCATTGCTGAGGACTTCAGCCAAGCTCCAGGCAAAAGGTGAGCCCCTATGGAATCCTTTCTGGGAGACCATATCCAGCTGGGACCCTTCCTGGAGAAGGCCATGGGATATGGGTTATCCCAGGTCCAGAGAATATGTCATTTCCTCAGGAAAAACACTTGGATCACTGCATCACTTTCTTGTTTTAGGCTCACCAGTCACCCGGGCTATCCAAGTCCACCCTCCCCAGCGGGGAGAGCGGGAGCACGTCCAGCCATGGAGAATTTCTGGGAGAGCCCGGGAGAAGAAAGAAGGCTCCAGCTTCACAGATCTGTGTCATAACCCATCCTGTCGGCCGCTCCTGTTTGATCCTGGTGCATTTGTCCTCTTGGATTCAACCTGAGCAGCGCTAATTGCTGGCAATGAAGCAGCCTTTGGTACTTCTTTTCCACGAAACCTCTCCATCCTGCCCTTCAATCCTGTTGCAAACACGGGAAAAACCCAAATTTCCGTTTTTCCCCCCCTCTCCCCTTCACTTTGCCTCCTCTTTTCTTGCAGGCTTTGGGCTATCCAGGCTTGCATGTGGATTAGGCAGAGCACCCTGTAAGCTCAGCTCCAGGTGGGATTGCAGCGGTGTTGGAAGCACCAGGGATTCTCCCAAGGTTTGGTGTGAGGAGCTGCATCTTGGGAGGGGCTGGGATTTTGTGCACTTCTGGGGTTTTTTTTTCCTGTTTGCCTTTTGGGCCACCTCAGAGAAAAAGCTGAAAACCGAAGAAATTCCTTTCCAGCCCTTCAGAGGGGGCACAAAGCCACGTGCAGCTGAGGAAAGGGATGTGAGGAGAATGGCAATAATGGAGCCTTGGGACTCTGCACTTCATTCTTTTCACGTGTTTGGAGGTGCAGGAGATGCCAAACGCCACAGGAATTCTGTGTCTGTAACATCGGGTGCAACCTCTTGAAACCCAAGTGCTCAGAGTGGGGTTTTCCCAAGGGTAAATCCCAATGTGACATGGCAAAGCTTCAGCGAGGATTTCCAGGCTTGACTGCACAGCTTTTGGGAAAGCTCAGTAGCCAAACAAGATCAGATTTCTGTCGGATTTGGATCAAACGTGGCGTTTAAATCTGGGACAGCTCAGCTCCCCGGGTGGGAAAGTGCTTGGAGTAGCCGAGAGCTGAGCTGTTTTTGAGAATTCCAAGCGTTGTGTTCTTACGCTCCTTAATACAACGTTTAAATAATTGATCCTGAATGGAGACAGTATCAGAGGGGTTTGTTAGAGGGGCAGGGATGTTTTTTCACGTGGCAGTGTGTTGGGATAGTCAAGACTCCTTCTGTCAGAATTAATTGGTCTTCCTTCTTTTCCCTTTTGTTCTTTCTAGGTTGTGGCTGAGTGGGGAGAATATTTGGGATAAAGAAACGAAATGCCCGAGGGAAGCTTCGCGTTCCCGTGGGGATGCTTTAGGCGCGTGCAGCTTCTGAGCTGCACCGAAACTTGAGGCTCCCACAGAAGCCGTCCGAAGCTGGAAGGGCCGGGGAAGAGAATTCCAGGAGAGGTGTGGGAAGCGCTTTCTGCCAGGTCTGGACAGCACCGAGGTGGGAATGACTTCAAAGTGTTCCTTGTCCCTGTCCTGTTCCCAGCCCAGGACCAAGTTGGTGTTCCCTGAGCGGCTGCGGTTCCCTGGATGTGGCAGGAGGAGGTCTCTGCCGGGGAGTGGGAGAAATGTCCCTGCCCGGTGCCGTGTCCTTGGCGGGCAGAGAGCGCCGCTCGTGGCAAGGGGCGTTTGTGAGTATGGAATCAGCCCTAGCTCCTTTTTAAGGGGGTGTTTTAATGAGTCATCAGCAGGGACCACTTTTAGCCAGCTTTAGTTAAGTTCCTTTTGCACAGGTTTCATGTTGCTTTGATGGTGAAATCACCAAACCCTGAAGTTTGCCAAATTACCCCTGAAAAGCTTTAATGAACCAATCCTGAGGGAACTGGGGATTGGATATCTGGGATCTTATGGCCCTTTGAGGCCATGTTGGGTTTACCCCTTGATTTTGGTGCCAAGGGAAACTCCAAGTTAAGAATAATCCAAATATGAAGCACTTCTCACAAAACTCAGCTTTGCAAACCTTTATTTGGGCTAAAAAAGAAAAGATGGGAATGCCCTTGGCAGAAAAGCAGCTGTGAGGCACAGCAGGCTTCAAATGCCTGTCAGCAGGAGCTCCAGGAGAAACGGCTGCTGGCTCCGGGCATCCTGGGCTTTCCAGGCAGGTTTTGTACTGGATTGCAAGGCAGTTTTCCTGCCTCTGGGGGGTGGCACCTGCATCCCGCTGGAAAGGGAAAATGTGGAGAGAGGGGCAAGCGGGAAGACGGTTGCTGCTGTGTGTCCTTGGATTGCAGTTCCTCCCGGTGAGTCTGTGCTGCTGGAAGTTTGAAGGAGATCAGTCCTGGAGTACGTGTGGGTTCACCTGTGGGGTTTGGGAGCGACGCTGGCCATGAAATTCCAGGGATGTTCCCTTTGCTGGAGTGAGAAGCAGTGGAAGCACTTTGCTGTCTGCTTCTTCATCGCCTGCGCCTCGGTCCCCTGGGGCTCCAGGTAATCCCCTCTCACCTTTGCTTTTCCAAGGGTCTCTAAATGAGGGCTTGAGCTTTGGTGTAGCTCCCTTTACAGGGAAGATCTGTTCCAGGAAAGGTCTCCTGGTCTGGACCGATGGCGTTGCAGGAAGAGCAGGAAACCCCGCAGCTCCTGTGGCTCCCTCATCTGATTTGCCTGCAGGCAGCAGCAAGGATCATTCCCAAGTGTCATCCCCTGGCTCCGTGACTCGGTGAGGTTGTGTTCCCCCAAAGGCCAGGGGCCGCTTTGTTTTGCAGCTCACGAAAGTCCAGCTCGGTGGTGCTGGGTTTGGTTTTTGTGTGCAATGAAGGCACTAAAAAATTCCCCTCCTTCCCTGGCACAGCCCTGGAGTGGGAGCAGATTCCCCTTATCCCGCAGTTATCCCGCTCCTGCCGTGGATCCCTGCGGTGCCGTGTGTTCTCCAAGCTCACAGCACTGCTGGCTCGAGACAAGAAAAACAATCCCTGTTCCTTCTCTTCTCCGTCCTTGATGTTCCCAGGCCCTGCATCTCCCTGGCTATTCCCTGTGGGAGTCTTCATCTCCATCCCACCTTATCCCGATCAGGTAAGGGTCTGAGACGTGTTTAGCAGCAAATGCATTCCTGTGAAGAAAGCCAAGAGCAAAGAGCATCCAGATGCAGAGAAGTCTTTAGAAAAGCGTTCCAGACGTGCAAATGAGGGATGTGTCTTCCTGCATCTCCTGTTGTTTTTCTCTGTCACGTTTTGGAAGGGTTTCTCTCAGTGATTTCCTGCAGTCCAGGTGTGTCCCTTCTTTTGTCCAAATCCAGTGCCAGAGGATCGAACAACTGACGAGTGGGGCCTGGGATGAAAACGGTTCTCCTAAAATGAGGGAAACAATGCTAGAAGAGAAATGAGCATCCTTTTAATGCCTGGAATAAAAATGCTGGAAAAGGGCACTTTTTATTTGATATGGTGTCATTCTCCTTTTTTTTCCATGGATAAAACTCCACAGTGAGCAATCAGAGCAGAAATAGGAAATGCAGGAGTCTTGGATTCCACAGTGGGATTAACTTCCCTTTTCTGCTCTCTTTCAGGACAGGAAAAACCACTGAACTCGCCCCATCTTTGGGACCAAGAGCTTTGGTGCTGGAGTAGGCAAAGCCAGCTAGGGCCCCCCTTGTCCTGCCCATGGTGTGGGTCAGGGACAGGCTCCTCTTCTCCTCTGTGCTGGGATGAACTGCCTAGGGAATGCTATTACTGACAGCCCGGTCCTAGCCCCGGCTACTGGAAATGGGCGGAGGTGAAGAGGCAAGTGCCAGAGTTGCTTGGGGATGATGGAATTGTGGTGTTTGGCTGTGCCCAGAGGGGCAAGTTGGGCATTTCTGTGTGTCTGAGGACCGGTTTGGGTGCTGGGGAGCCCGGGGAGCCGAGCTCTCAGTGCATTCCCAGCTCACCCGGGGGTGGGAGCTGGTGCAGGGCTGGGTGACAGCCTCTGGTCGGGCTCGGGGCAGGCCCTGGCCCCGGCACAGACACGCTGGGGTGGTTTGGGGACGCTTGGGGAGCAATGGGAGGAAAATGAGGGATGGTGCTGGGCGGAGCGATCGGCCTGTGCTCGTGTCAGCGCAGCCGTGCAGGGCACTGGGATCTGGGTAAAGCACCGGCTCTCCTGGTGTTCAGGGATGCAAGGTCTGAGGGACTGGATTTACTTGGGGCTTTCCAGGACAGCAGGAAGAAGAGGAAATGTGGTGCCAGAGGTGCGTCCCATCAGGTTGCAGTTCCCTCTTTCCCATTTCCATTTCCTCCTCAGTGCAGGTGTCCCCTGCAGCCCATGAGCACGGGGCCGGTGACAACTCCCTGTCTGTAGAGGGATTCCTTATGGAACAAGGGCAGATGACACTTGTGTGAGGCTTACGACTGTTAGAATTAGACCAGGATGGGTTTAAGGAAAACTAGAACCGTGTGTTAATCTTACTGGTCAATGAACAAATAGAATCCACACTTCTGTAAGAAAAAATAGAGTGTATGGAGCATATAGAAGAAGCTGTTTTTGCCTGCTGCTGCTGCTTGGCTGTATCATGTAACCCCATTCGAACTCTGCCTTCAAGACAGCTGTGAGACCGTGAAATAAAGAACTTAGCAGAACAGCAGCCTCCTCTGCTCTTTCACCCTGGTCCGAGAAGGAGGGGTACCCTGTCAAAGGCTCAACACTTGCCTTTCTGACTTTGTTTCTAAATTTCTACCTTTCTAATTTTGTTTGTTTCTAATTTTTTTTTGTTTGTTTCTAACTTTGTTTGGTTTTAACTTTCTACCTTTAGAAATGTGTTCGTTTCTTGTATTTTACCTCTTTGTTTGTTTCTAAATTTCTGCCGTTGTAACTTTGTTTCTAACTTTCTACTTTTTAAATTTCATTTGTTTTTAACTTTTTACCATTCCTCCCAGCGAGGGCTGTGTGCAGAATACTAAAACCTGTTATGTTCTTCATTTTTGCTTCTATAGGCAAATGCTACTGATTTAGATGTAAATTCATTTTGAAATGGGCCAGCCCTCTCTCTCTACTCTGTCGCATACAGGAATATAAGAAGCTGGGAATAGAGATCAGCAGGTTTTGAGAATAAGGAGCCGGCGTTTTTCTGTAGGAAGGAAAGCAGCAAGCGCCTGGCCGCAGGAGCCGAGACGCTCGGGCTGCAGGAGCTGCAGAGCGCCCGGAGCCGGCTTTTCCCTGTGCTCTGTGCCTGCCCCCGGGCTGAGCTGGGCGGCGCTGCTGCCGCCCGGTGCCGGCTGAGCCGAGAGGGCGGCGGCCTCGGTGGCTGCCGAGCGTGGCAAGGAGCGGGAGCGAGCGGGGCCGGGTCTGTCAGCGGAGGGGAGGGGCGAAGGGCGGTTCGGAGCCGAGGGACACGGCCGTGCGTGAGCGGGGCCACAGCTATGGAAAGGAGCGGGCGCCGTGCGGGGCGGTGACCGCGGGGAATGACAGCGCGGGGGGCGGCCCGGCGGGGCCGGTTTTGTCGGGCAGCAGAGGCGCGGTCGCAGCGCGACCCGGGCGGGAGGCACCGGGCGGGCACGGTCGGAATCGAGCCGCCCGCGTGTCGCTCTCAAGGAGGCGGCTCGGAAAGGAAGGCGCAGTTCCGCGCTCTCGGGACGGCCTAAGTGACGCTTTATTATCACCTGCCAGGACCTTGACGAGGGCTGGTGCCACTTCCGCCACACTCAAGATGGCGGACGCACTAGGCCCCCTGCGAGAGGTGTCCCTGCCGATGCCTGCCGCCGGTCGCGGAGCCGTCGCCCGCCTCTGGCGCCGCTGACCCCACCAGCCGTGTCCTCGCACCGGGAAGCACTGCGGAAAATCGCGCGGAAAGCGCGAGATCGGTGTCGGAGTCCGGGCCGGATTCAGGCAGCCGACTAGACAGAAGCCCTTGTGAGGGGCGGCGGGGGCCCTAAGTGTACCACACTAAAGATGGCGGCTCGACCGGAAGTGGCTTCTGTCAGCACCCAAGATGGCGGCGAAGGGCGGAAGTCACGTGATTGCCACACTAAAGATGGCATCTCACGAGGCTTCTTTGACCTTCTCAATATGGCGGCAGGGAAAGCCCCCCCCCCCCTCCCCCCCCCCAAGCTGCGTCTACTCGGCTGCCTGAACGTGACGCCGATGCCGGCGCCAGCCCAGCGCTTGCACGCAATTTTCTGAGGCGTTTCCCGCTACGCGGACACCGACTGTGGGGTCAGCGGCGCCTGGGGCAGGCGGGAGCATTCAGGCAGCCGGATAGACGGAGCGGGGTCCTTCCGGCCGCCATCTTGGGAAGGTCGAATAGCCACGGACCCGATCGCCGCATCGGTGCGGTACCGGTGACTTCCGCCCTTCCTCGCCAGGAGCGGCAATGGCGGGGAGCCCGGGGAGCAGCGCGGCCGGGCCGGGGGCACCAGGGCGGCTGCTCCGGGCTTGGAGGTGAGTTGTGAACGGGGACAGCCCCGAGCGAACGGCAGGGTCCCCGGGGGATCGGTATTCCGGCCCAGGGATGAGTGTCCTGGCCCAGGGATTGCTGTCCTGGCACAGCGGGGGAGCTGCAGGCACGGGGCACCGGAGCTGCCTCATCCGTGCGGGGCCCAAGGCGTCGCTCCGGGGTGGATTCTGTAGGGGACAAAATGAACATTTTGGGGTAAAATCTGGGTTAATCTGCAGGGGAGAGAATGAACAGTTTGGGGTAAGAATGAGCTGATCGGTGCTCGCCGGAGGGGCCAGCTCGGGCTGGTTCTGTGTTGCTGTGAAGAATTTGCTTTGTGGAAAGAAAGAGACACCTGAGACTGCCGCGGGAATCCTGGGGTGGAGCCGGGAAGGAAACCTGGTCTGACTGCGGGAATGGGAAGGGGGGGTCAGGAGGGGTCCTGGTCGGTCACTGGAGCTGCCGCCGGGAAGGCGACGTGTAACAATGTATAGCGAGGTGTAAGGAACATATTGATTACTGGATTATCTATAACAAGGTGTGAGGAACATATTGATTATTGGATTATCTATAACGAGGTATAAGGAAGATATTGATTGCTGGACTATCTAATGATACTATATAACAATCGTACAAGGAGATCTATATAAAAAATCCTCCATGGTCATCCTTCTCCCAGCCCCGCTGTGTTTTCAGGGTGTTGGGGGCAGAGTTTGGGTCTGGACAAGGCTCTCGGGCACAGGGTGGGATTCTTGGGGTGCAGGGCCAGGATCTGGACTCGATGCTCCCTGTGGGTCCCTTGCAGCCCAGGAAATGCTGCGATCCTGTGCCTCTGAGGGTGAAATAAAGGGGAGCGGTGGGATTTGTGCCCGCTGTGTTCACGGCCCCGCCGGCTCAGGGCGGGTTAAAGGCGCAGCTGCCCCGAGACAGCGGGACCGGCCGGGGCTGCTCGCTCCCGGTGCTGCCGCCTCGTGGGGAGAGCCCGGCACTGCAGCCCGGAACGGCGCTGGACCACGGGATGGGCGTGGAACAGCAGCGCAGGGGATGCTGAGGCAGCCCAGGGAATGCTGCGGTCCCAGGGAAGGCTGAGGCACCCCAGGGAATGCTGAGGCAGCCCAGGGAAGGCTGAGGCAGCCCAGGGAAGGCTGAGGCAGCCCAGGGAAGGCTGAGGCGTCCCAGGGAAGGCTGAGGCACCCCAGGGAAGGCTGAGGCGTCCCAGGGAATGCTGAGGCTTCCCCTGCCCGGGGCACTCGGCAGCAAATCCCTGATGTTGAGCAGAAAAAGGAAAGTTCTGGGTTAGTGGGAGGAGGTTTCTGGAATGGAGCTGGGACAGGTGCTGATCCACGCATGGAATCGAGGCTGGTTTGGCTTGGAAGGGACCACCAAGATCATTTACACTCTGTTTGTTGTCTGGTTCCACAGCGAAGAACATCCAGAACTGCCACCTCACCCTCACGGACAGCAGGAATGTCTTCCATAGCTCTTGTTTTGGAATGGGAATGGCTGTTGGGAGCTCTGGCAGGACCAGGTAAGAAGAGAAATGGGATCATTGTGGCTGCTGCTGGAGGTGGTTTTCTGCTTTCCGGCTGTTCTTCTCATTGATCCTTTCACAGCAGTGTTCTAGGGCACATTTGAGGGTAATTCCAGGAATTTCAAAACAGTTGAAAAATGGTGGGGAAAAGATGTGAACCTGATCCATTTCTAGTAATTCCAAGCTTCTCTCACAGCACTGTTCCAGGGGAAAGCTGATGAAAGGATAAAGATGCAGAGGAACAAGTGCTGTAAACCCCCCAGGCTCTCTGACAGAGCAAACCTTCCAGTAATGCCAGTACATCGCTCTGAGAGACTCTGGGATCACAAGGTTTTCCAGGAAAGCAAAACAAGGGCGGAGATGAGGGAATAGGCTTCCAGTTAAGAATGGTTTGGTGGGTGTAGGAATGATTCTTGTATGTTTGATGCTTCCCTTTTTATTCCTGAATAATTTAAAAATGATTCCTTGAATAAATCATCTAAATTTTGGAATTTAAATTTGAGAGGGAACAGTGCAACATTAATACAGGCAGAGATCATGGAATGATGGAATGGTTTGCATTGAAAGCCCCATCTCTGAGCCTGTTCTGGGCAGGCTCCTGCCCATCGGCCACTCGTTGCAGGTGGACATGGAAGTGATGGAGGCGTTCAGGGAACGCTGATTGGTTTTCCCTGCCTCTGGCAGTCAGGTCATTAAAAAGACTAATTGACCTCTTCCAGTGGGGAGACATTTAAACAAGAGGTGCCAAAAAGAATTGGAGCTTCTGCACGATGAAATCTGCAAGTCTCCAAGTTAAAATCCCCCCTGGATCGTCACCGGTCCAACTCCCACGGACTGGTCACCTTGGCCAGGAGTGTCCAATCCTGCTGTCAATGCACTGGGCCGGGGTCTCATTTTCATTTCATGTAAAGACCCTCTGGGTGCCCCCCAGTCACTGGAAAGACCGGACTGGGCTCCCAGGGCAGTAATTCCAGGTGTTCTCTTCATGGGAATAGCACAGGAGCCTTCCCCTTGGCCAGAGGAGCGGCCAGTGCCTCCCTCAGTCCACAAATCCCCAGGACAGAACACAGAGAAAGCAACAGGAATATGGAAATCCCCCACAGTGGGAGATTCTGGTGCTCTGGATTAGATTTTGGATTTATAACGTTAAAGGGAGGGGTTTCAAAGACTGAAATATTATGTTTTATGACTCAAACATTTTCTTAAAAGACTTTTAAAACTGTATTACAAAAGCTGCAGAAGACTCCCACACCCTGAATGGGGCCCCGAGGCCTGACACTGCTCGCTGATGAAGGTAAGATAAAGTAACAGCTCAGGGCTGGGGATATTCACGGAGCTCAGGCTTAACACCTCCAAGATGAGGAGCACAGCCCCAGGGCTATCAGCTGCCCGGGCTGGCACCAAGGGGTGGAGGGAGGAGAGGCTTTGGGTACCTTGGAAAAGCCGGTGGTCACAGCCGCAGTGACTGCCCATCCTGCACTGTGCAGAGCCCGGCTGCGGGGTCCTCACCGGGGGGAGGAAGCTCATCCACAGCAGAAGGGGTGACATGGCCCAGCACAGGGGCCCCCAGACCCTGCACCAGAGCACCAGAGATGATGCAGCAGACCCTCAGTGTTGCAAGGGACAGCGTCAAGCCGGCCCCTGCAAGAGAGGCACGTGGGCGTTCCCAGCTGGCCCAAAGTGTGCATTAACCCACGGAATTCTGCACCCTTCGGCTGGGGCAGCGTGTGGCGGGATGGCCACGGCGCCCACGGGGGACCCTCCCCACCGGCAGGGCGGATGGAGGGGAGCAACGAGACGTCGTTGGCACCCTCAGATGGGTGATGGGCTTCCATCCAACCCCTCTCCCTGTTCCCCACGCACCCTACCCTTCTGTTTTCTATTTCTCTCTCTTCCCTTCTCTTTGTCTCTCTACTATTAAATAAAATACATCCATTTTTTTGGCAACAACATCTAGCCTCGTTTGGTTTTAATCTCGTTTCTGGGGATATTTTGAACCTTCTAAGTTCTTTCTGGTTTAGGCACAGAGACTGAGCTTGCTTTGCTTTTCTGCGTTTAAACCGGATCATAACAGGGCAGGTGTGGAGGGGTTTTTCTCCCTCTCCTGTTCATTAGTGTTACCACTGCTCTTGTTGCTCTCACTGTTACTATGTGTTGTCATTAATCTCAAATGATTGTATTTGTCTTGGTTTCCATTCTTAAACTGTTCTGAGCTGGAATTTTGTCTCTGGTCTCTTCCCCATCCCACGGGGGGGTGAGGGAGCGGCTGCTGGTGCCCAGCTGGGGTCCAGCCATGGCCCCGGGCACTTCTGGGGGCTCCGAACCCGAGGGACAGGAGCGGTTTTGGGCTCACAAAAAGAGACCCAGTGCTGCGTTTCTGGGGCTCAGAAGCAGGCGCAGAGCTCAAAAGCAGAGACTAAATCCTGCATTGTGGAGTCCTATTAGCGCAGGCCGAGGCCCTAGGGTATATCACTGTCCCACAGCCGTAGGGAGGAGGAGGAGGAGAGAAGATCCGGCAGGCAGGAATTGTGCAGCAAGATTGATTAATTATTTTACAAACTCTTTTATAGACTTCTTTCTTCATAGTCTAATTGGACAAAGGATCAGCCTCCCCTTGGGGGTGATTGGCTAAAATCCTAAAACATCCATTGTCAAAATATTTTTCTACTGTACCATAAAGAAGACTTTTCAAGGTTGCAGGTGGCTTGGTTGTTTACATAATTCTGCTACCTCTTCTGTGAGAGAGAAAAGTCTCTCACAGAAAATAGCAAGAAAATCCTTGCTAGCAGCATTTCTCGATCTACAGAGTCCTGAGAGCAGGCTGGTATGGCCAGAGTTGGGACTCAGAAACAGTGACTAAATCCTGTTCTCAGGGCTTGAGGAAGAGAGCGAGTCCTGTGTGTTTGGGCTCACAAAGAGAAACGGAAGTGCTGCGTTTTGCTGGACCTGAATTAAAGGCCAAGTGCCGTGTTTTGATGCTCAAAGCGGGCTCTTCGGGCCAGGGCGAGTGTGTGTCTCTGAGCTCCGAGTCCTGCCTCAGGCACAGCCCGAAGCCGGGCTCGCCGGCCCCACGCAGAGCTCGGGAGCAGCGACTCAGCGCCGCGTCCGGGGCTGGCGGCAGAGCCCGGGGCCGCGTCGTGGGGCCCAAGGCGGGCTCCGGGAGGGGCTCAGGGCTGAGAGCGGAGCCCGGCCCGGCGCGTCGGGCCCGGCTCGGGATCCCGGGGCTGCCCGGGCGCCGGCACAGCCCCGGCTCCCCGCGGAGAGCCGGCCGGAGCAGGAGCGGCAGCGCCGGGCTCGGCCCCAGCGCCCGTCCCGGAGCGGCTCCTCCCGGTGCCGATCCCAGCCCCGATCCCGCCGGGGGAGAGGCGGCACCGCCCGGGACCCGCAGCGGCCGCCGGCACGACCCGGAGCCCCGGTCCCGGGAGCGGCCCCGGTGCGGCCCCGGTGCGCGGGGCGGGCCCGGCCCGGGAGAGAGGGGCGGGGCCCCGAGCGATGGAGCCGCCCCCGTGCCGGGCAGGGCGGGCCCCGGGGCCGGGCGGGGCCGGGGCTCTGGGGCGGGGCCGAGCGGGGCCGGGCGGGGCCGGGGGCGGCTTCAGGGGCGGGGCCGGGCCCGGCTAAGGTGCGCGGGGCGGGGTCCGCACAGGTGCGCGGGGTCCCAGGGCGGCTGCGCAGGGCGGGGCCGAAGTGATTTAAGCCCCCGAAATCGTCCCCGCCGCCATTTGCTCCCTCAGAGCTCGGGGAGGCTGCGGCCGGGCCGGGCTCCCCCGGCGTGGCCCTGGAGAGGCTCCCGCTCCCCCTCTCCCTCTTTCTTCCCCGTTTCTCCTGCCCTTATCCTCCTCCTTCTTCCCCCGCTTATCACCTCTTTCCTACCCCCCCCCCCGTTTCTTTCTCTCTCCCCCACACCCTCCCTGTCTCTCCCAGCCCCCTGCCTGCCCTCTCCCCAGCGCCCCCCCACCCTCTCTCCCTGCTCCCCTGTGCATCCCCGACCCCCCCCGCCTCCTTTCTCCCCCACCCCTCCTTTCTCCCCTCTCCGTACCCCGCTCCCCAACCCGACTCCCCTCTCTTCCCCCTCCTCTGACCATCATCCCTCCCCCTCACCCGACCTTTCCCTTCCCCCCTCGTTCTCCCCAACCCACCCCGACTCCTCTCCCTACCCCATCTCATCCCTCCCCTTTCCCTCTTTCCCCCGCAGCCGCGGGGCTCGGGGCGCCGGAGAATAAAGCCCAGAGGGCCGGAGCCCGGCGCCCCTGCCCTCGCTGGAGCCTCGCACGGGGGACCCGCTCGGCGGGTCCCCCGTGCAGTACAAAAACAGCGCCGGGGCTCCGGCTTTGCACACATCACACTGGGGATCCCCTCCTCAGGAGGGGTTCCCGGGGAGGGGGGTGTGTTGGGGTACGGTGGGCCCCCTCCTTGGGAGGGGGTCCCGGGGGGAGTGGGTGGGGTGGGTTTCAGGGAGGGTGGTGGGTTGGGGTGGGCCCCCTCCGGAGGAGGGGGTCCCGGGAGGGGGTCAGGGTGGGCTCCCTCCGGAGGAGGGGGTCCGGGGGAGGGGGGTGGGGCGGAGGGGGGACTTTCCCCCCCTCCAGTCCCCGCCCCCTCTCCCGGACCCCCTCCTCCGGACGGGGCTCACCCCGGCCCCCTCCCGGGGACCCCCTCCTCCGGACCGGGGCCCCGGGAGGGAGGGGGGCGGGTGGGGTGGGGGGGAAAGCAGAGGGGGTCATGTCACTCTGCAGCATGAACAGACATAGAGACCACAGGCCAAACCAACAGCCCCTCCCGCCCGGCCCCCCCCCCCCCCCCCGGGGCCCCGGTCCGGGGGAGGGGGGTCCCCGGGAGGGGGCCGGGGTGAGCCCCGTCCGGAGGAGGGGGTCCGGGAGAGGGGGCGGGGACTGGAGGGGGGGAAAGTCCCCCCTCCGCCCCACCCCCCTCCCCCGGACCCCCTCCTCCGGAGGGAGCCCACCCTGACCCCCTCCCGGGACCCCCTCCTCCGGAGGGGGCCCACCCCACCCACCCCCCCGGGACCCCCTCCTAAGGAGGGGGCCCACCCCAACCCACCACCCTCCCCGAAACCCACCCCACCCACTCCCCCCGGGACCCCCTCCCAAGGAGGGGGCCCACCGTACCCCAACACACCCCCCTCCCCGGGAACCCCTCCTGAGGAGGGGATCCCCAGTGTGATGTGTGGAAAGCCGGAGCCCCGGCGCTGTTTTTGTACTGCACGGGGGACCCGCCGAGCGGGCCCGGCCCGTGTGGGGCTCCAGCGAGGGCAGGGGCGCCGGGCTCCGGCCCTCTGGGCTTTATTCTCCGGCGCCCCGAGCCCCGCGGCTGCGGGGGAAAGACGGGACAGAGGACGGGAATAAGGGAGTAGAGGGGGTCAAAGAAGGAGCGCAGGTGGGGGGTTCGGGGTGTGCAGGGAGAGGTGGGATGGGGGGACAGGAAAGGAGGCGGGGGAGGACGAGGACGGAGCACAGGTGGGGGGGGTCAAGGTGCAGAGGGGGAAAGAGGGAAGAGGAACAGGGGGAGGTGGAGGGGGAAGGAAAGGTGGGAGACGGAGGGGGAGGATTGAGGGCAGGTGGGGGGAACTGGGAGGGGAAGGGGAGCAGGGTGAGGGGGCAGGGGGGACCCGGGATGGGGGCGAAGGAACGGTGGAGAAGGGGAGAGAGGGTGGAGGGGTAGAGCAGGGTTGGGGTGTGTAGGGGGACAGGGAGGGGGGATGGGGGGGACCGGGCCGGGGGGGAAGGGAGGGGAGGGCTAGGGGGGAGAGGGGGGGGGGTAGGGGGGGGGTGTAGGGGGTGGGGGAGGGGAGGCAGAGGGGGGAGAACGGAGAAGGGTTAGAAGAAGACAAACTAACACAAATATAAAGGAAAAGAACTACAGAGACATAGAAATATGGAAATACAGAGCTCTAGAGCCCGGTCCGGCCACAACCGTTCCCACCGAGCGCCGAGGGAGCAAATGGCGGCGCCGCCGATTCCCGAGGCTTAAATCCCCTCGGCCCCGCCCCGCGCAGCCGCTCTGGGGCCCCGCGCACCTGTGCGGACCCCGCCCTTCACACCTGTGCCGGGCCCGCCCCGCCCCGCCCGCGCCCGTAAATGCCGGCGGATCCGCGCCCGCTCCGCTTTGTGCGGTGGATGCTCATCCTGCTCCTCCCGGGCTGTGGCGGGACTGTCGTTCGGAGCGCTGTGCGGAGCCCGGCACCGGGGGCTGCTCCCGGCGCTGCGCCGAGCCCGAGGCGCTGAGGTGGGAACGGGACCCGGGCCCTGGGATTCGGGGCTGGGTCCTGTCGGTGTCTGCTGGGGGTCCCGGGCCGAGCCGCTTGTCTCTCGGCGGGCGGGGTGCGGCTGCCGGGCTCGGAGAACTGAGGTGGGATGGGGGATGGCATTAGGCATCGGGATCGCCGCGGCTGGCAAGTGCCGCTCCGGGACTGGCGCTGGCGCCGAGCCCGGCGCTGCCGCTCCGGCTGCGGCCAGCACGGGGCTGGGCTCCCGCCGGAGCTCCGGCTACGCTCCCGCTGCGGCCGTGGGGAGCCGGGGCCGTGCCGGTGCCGGGCCCGCCGGGAGGGCGGCGCTTCCTCGCAGCAGGCGCTGGATCGCGCCTGGAAGCGGCCGGGCCGCGGGGACCGCCCGTGCCCGCCCCGGCACCCCCCGAGGCCGCCGCTCCCTCAGCGCCGCCCGCCCTGTGGGGCGCCCCCTGGCGCAACCGGAGCGCCGGCGCTCCCGGCCCGGCCCCGCCCGCAGCCCCCGCGGGGACGCGGAGCTCCCCCAGCCCCGGCACTGCCGAGGCCGCCGCACCCCCTGCCCCGGCAGCGCCCGCCTCCCCCTGCCCCGGCCGCTCCCCCGGGGCCTCCCGCCCGCCGCGCCCCCGCCCAACCAGCGCGGCTGCAGCGGGACGAGCCGCTCCCCCGGCCCGGCCGCTGGCGCCGAGGCCGCTGCTGCCGCTCCTGCTCTGACTGCGCCCGCTGCGGGACCGGGGCCTCGCCGGGGCTCGCTGCTGCTTGAGCCGCTCATCCCACAACTGCCGCTTGAGACCTGATGCTCTCCTTCCTCCCCCCCCGCTTTCTCTGCGGCTTGCACGCTCCACTGCAAAAACCTCTGGCTTTAAAAGGCCAGGGAAAAATGTTTCTTCTTTATTTCCAGAGCACAGGAGATCCTGAGTGGCAATGGGTACACAAGGACCACCAAGTCGAACCCTTATGTGAATGGCTCCTCTGGCCACTGAACCCACACCTGGGCACTCTCAGCAGCCTGCTCCAGCCAAGCCAATCTCAGCTCCTGGCAATGTCCTGCCTGGGATAGGAATGCCAAGTGCCAGCAAGGTCATTCCTATGCAAATACAACTCCTTCTTTTATGCTAATGCTGCTTGCCACACCAGCCCCTGTAATTGCCATAGGGCAGAGCTCCATGGCCAGCACCTGATCATGCAACAACACAGGTGAGCAGTTGTGTGACAGCACTGAATTCTTCCCATAACCCTGATTTCCTGCCCTTTCCAGGATTTACCCAACAGCTGTAAAGGTGCTTGTTCCATGGCCCTTTCCAGGGAGAAATGAGCAAGGCAAGTCCTGAGGGTTCACTTGGTCCACGGCCAAAGCTCTTCTGGAGAGGGTCAGGGCTGCTCCTGCCTGCAGAGGGGCCTTTCCCACAGGTGAGTGTTCACAGCCCAAAATCCCAGGGGCTGCTGAGGCCGGGCCAGCTTTTGTGGCCCAGAGCTGCACAGAGCTCTCAGCGACTCCTGCTCACTGCCAGGAGTGTTCCTTGGTGCTCCTTCCGTGTGTCCCAGCTGGCAGGGAATGGGGGGAAGGAGAAGGCCAGGAGGCCCAGGAAGGGAAGCAGCAGCTCTTGTGCTTTGGATTTGCAGAGAGGAGCTGTGCCTGCAGTGTCCTGCCCGTGGCACGCAGTGTGCCAAACACACATCCCCGGAACGGGCACTGGGCTGCCCGGGCAGCGCTGGGATGGACATGGATAAAGGGCTGCCCGCGGCCCCTCGGCCAGGGGCTGCTCTGAACAGGCACCCAGAGATGCTTCAGTCCCGACAGACCCCACTGACACCCCAAAAATGCCCCAAGGAACAGCTGGCACTGGGCAATGTCAGAATGGGCTGTTTGCAGAGGGGCTCAGACAGCAATTCCCAGTGCTGACCTCCCACACACCTGCCAGCTATGTCCCAGCCACCCAAAATGCCTTCCCTTCCAGCCTGAGGCCATCATCCCTCAGCAGTGTTAAAGCCAAGGCAAGCTTCCCCCACAGCAATGAAATGCCAAGCAATGCCCTCAGAGATGCCTTCAAATGAAAGGTCAGAGTCAGAGAAATCTCTTTGGATTGAGTTGGGAGTTTTTGGGGAGCCAGCTGGAACTGCACAACTGATGGAAAGCTTTCCCAGGTGGCTCCCACTGCAGGTGCCCTGAAGGCAGGGATGTGCATCCCTTTCCTGAGGGAAAAGAACTTGCAGAGGCCACTCCTGAGGCTCTGGAATGAAATCAACTCCTGCAGGGAGAGAAGTCCTCCCGTGGGCACAGGGGCTGCCTCAGCACGGGCTGGGAGCGTGTCCAGCCAGCGCCTGTTCCTGCTTTCAAATATCACCTGGAGCCCCAGCTCGGGGGGTGCAGGCAGCTGAATTCCAGGGAACTCTGTCAGGTGCCCCCAGGGACATTGGGGGGGGGGGGGGGCTGGGGGATGAGGGTTACAAACAGCAAATTCTATGGAACATGAAGCTGTCCTTGCCCTGACCCTGCTGAGCTTCCCTGGAAGCTCTGCTGGGTCCTGACACAGCTGGTGTTAAATAGGCAGCTCTGCATGGGAATATCCATGCTCCAGGAGGCGCTGGGAGGCTATGCCAGTGGCAATTCAGCAGGGAATTCAGGGCTTTGGGTAGAATTCATCTGAACTAGCAAAGCCAACCCCCAAATCTGCGCACCACCCAGGGAACAATCTTTGTGCTGCCCTGGCAGCCAAAGCCCCTGGGCTGGGAAATGTCAGCAGGCAAATGGATGGAATGATCTAAATGCCAGCATCCCCCAAAGGGACAATGCCATCACCTCCCTTTGCTCCCCAAGTGTCCACTGTGTTCCCCACAGGTGCCCTGGGGATGCCAGGGAGGTGCCTTTGCCCACAGTGCCTTTCTCCTGCCCCTCTCCAGCCTGAGGCCTCTTCTCCCTTCCCTGCCAGCTGCTGCCAAGGAAGGAAGACACAGTGAGTGCTGAGTTGACCTCCAAATAGTCCTTCCCTCACCTTGAGATGACCTGAGATTTTACCCCCAAAATGTCCCCATCTGCCTCCTTCTGAGTTCCTCATTTTTTACAAGGAAGCATTCTTTCTCTGCTCTGGAGATTACCACAAGATTTGCCCCCAAAACTTTCCCCACCTGTCCACTACCTCTTTCCTCATTTCCACCTCAATCTTTTCATTCTTTGCCCTACAGATGCTTTCAATTTTTACCCCTCTGAACTTCCCTACCTGTCCATAAGTGATTACCTCAGTTTACCCCATCAAGTGCATGCTCTCTGCTACAGATCACCTCAGATTTTACCTCCAACATTTTCTGCACATCTCCACCACTGACTGAGTACTTTATTTTTACCTCCAAATACTCATTTTCTACCATGGAGATTCCCTCAAGTTTTACCTGCCAGATTTACCCACCTGTCCACAGCAATTCCCTCAGTTTACCTCAGGATGCTCCTGCTCTCTCCTAGAGATGACCTCACATTTTACCCCCTCAGTTTTCCCCACCTGCCCAGTTCTGATCACCTCCTTTTTACCTCAAAACATGAGTTCTTTCTTCTACTGATGAACTCGGATTTTATCACCAAAATGTCTATTTTGTCCCCTGTACACTGACTAGATTTTAAAACCCAAACCACGCAGGTTATGTCTGTCTTACCCCCAAAATGTTCATTCTGTCCCCTACAAATTAGGTCAGATTTTTTCTCAAAACCACTTATGGTTCCTACATAATTACCTCAGGGTTTGCCCCCCACATTCTACCTCATCTTGACTACTGATCACCTCATTGCTTCCTCAATATGTTCATTCTTTGCCCTACAGATCTTCCCAAGTTTTACACCCCAAATTTCCTTGCCTAGCCCCAGTGATTGCCTCAGTTCATGTCAGTGGTCACACTCTCCCTAGAGATTACCTCAAGTTTAACCCCCAAAATTTTCCTTAACTGTCCACAACTTATTACCTCATTTTTACCAAAAAAGATTCATTCTCAACCTTTAGATCATTTCAAGTTTGACCCCCCAAAATTCCCCTACCTGTCCACTACTGATTCCCTCATTCTTCCTTCAATATTTATTTCCTTTCTACCATGTAGCTTCTATCAAGATTTACCCCCAAAGTTTTCCATCTGTCTACTACTGCTTACCTCATTTTTACCTCAAAATGTTCTTTCTACAGCTTATTTAATATTATTTTTACACAAGTTTCCCTATCTGCCCACAACTGATTCCCTCATGTTACCTCAGTGTGTTCATGCTCTCCCCTAGAGATTAGCTCAGATTTAGCCCCCAAATTTTCCCCACATGCTCAGTACTCATCACCTCCTTTTTCCCTCCAAGTGTTCATTCTCTGCTCTTGAGACTTTGTCAAGTTTGGCCTCCAAAATTTTCCTTCTTTGTCTATTACTGAGTACCTCATTTTTGCTCCAAAATATTCATTCTGTCCCCTACAGATTACATCAAGTTTTACCCCCCAGTTTTTCCTTCCTGTACAATATTAACTCTTTTCTGCCCCAAAAATGTGCATTCGTTCCCCTAAACATCACCTCAGCTTTTCCCTCAAAAATGCCACCTTGCTCTGCTTGACATCACCTCCCATTTTCCTACACAAACAATTCTTGTGTCCCCTCTCAGTCACCCCAGGTTTTCAGCTGAAAATGTCTCCTCTGTCCCCTCAAAGTCATCCCAGGTTTTCCCAGTGAGGAGCTGCAAGGAATTCAGGCAGGGCCAATGACACCAGGGAACAGCTGTAAATTCAGAGGCAGAGAGAGAAGATCTACCAGGAAAGGGGAAAGGTTCAGAAAACATTTCTGCAATTAATTAATAATTATTTCCAGTTCCCCACTGAGAAGAACACAACCTCACAGCTGTTAAGGCCTGACAGTTCCCTGCAGGGAGAGCTCAGCCCATGTGCCCAGAGGCAATCCCAGCATCTGCAAGAAAGAAAAAAGCAGCAAAAGGTGATTGCTTCTCTTTCAAAGTTATTTCAAGTGCTCACACCCAAACCCACCTTTGCTCTTGATTCTGGCCGGGTGCATGGTGAGCAGTGGGCACAGGTCATGTCATCCATGCTGGTGTGAGTGATGCTTTCTGGGGGAAAGCAGCTGATCTCCAAAGTTCCCTTCCTGCCCCGTGCCTGATCTGCACAGGAGAAAACCTCTTCCAGGAAGGGACTGTGCTCCCTCTAATGCCATTTGCCCAGTCTGTTCCATGGGGATACTGCCAGCCTGGGGCAGCAAAGGCACACGCAGCTCTCAGCACTCCCTGCTCCAAGCACAGCTCTGGGCTCCTTTGCACACTGCCTCTGCCCTGGGGTTTTCTCCAGGAGAAGCCAAGGAATTGCTCCTGGAAGGGTGCAGATTAAGTTATCCCAAAGGGAAGCAAAGAGTAAGTACTCCAGGAAGAGCCCTTGGGATCTGCTGGGCTGAGGTGGGAAGGGGACATTCATTCCCTGCAGGGCCAATACACAACAACCTCCAAGCCAAAGCACAGACTGGCAGGTGGGGTCTGACAGCAGCACTCTGACAAACCTCCTTGTCATTCTTCCCTGCAGTGACTTTTGCAAGCAAACTCTGAAGCTGACAAGCCCAGAAGCTCCATCCAGCCACTCTGGAAGGAAAGGATACTCCCAGGGATGAGGCACATTCCCAGCAAACTCTCCCAACACAGCCTGGAGGCAGCGCTGGAGCTCGGGTGTGGGGCTGGGAAGGGCTGCCAGGAGCACGCAGCCCCCAGGTGGGGTGGCAGCGGCAGCAGCAAATTCCCACAGGCTGATGGCACAGCAGAGAGACAAAGGCCAGCAGTGCCCACAGGAGGTGCAGGGTTAATTCTGCTCCCTGCCCTGCCCCATCCCCGCAGGAAATCTCCAAGGGGGAGAGAAACTCTCAGGGTGCCCAAAATGCAGCATCTGTCACCCTGATCCAGCTTCAACTCAGCATGGGGGGCCAAACTCCCCCCACAGGTAAACACTGAGCTGACCTGGTCAGTCTCAAACACAGCCCCAGTTCTCACCTCCAGCCTGCTCCTGGGGCTGCTGCCACATTCCTGACAAGGAGCCCCTTTGGACAGGGCTCTCTCTGTGTCTCAGGTGCTGGGCACTGCAGGGACCAGGGCAGCCCCCTCTGGGGACAATTGGGGATTCATCCCACACCATGGGCAGGACCAGGGGCCCTCCAGTACAGGCTGGTGGGGCCAGAGCCCATTGGGTTTGGCTGCTCAAACACCAAAGCTTTTGGCAAAGATGGGACAAGTTAAGTGGGTTTTCCTGGCCTGAGAGAGAGAAGAAATTGTTGAAATTAAGCATGGCAATTAAGTCCACTGTGGAAGTCAAAGGCTCCTGGCTTTCCCACTCCTGTTCTGATTGCTCACTAGAAGGTTTTATCCATAAAAAAATGAGAGGTGGCACCAAATAAAAGAGCTCTTTTTCAACATTTTTCCCCTACTTACTTTCATACCTAAAAAGGATGTCCATTTTTTCTTAGTGTATTCTTTGCCTAATTTTAACAGAACTGTTTTCCTTCCAGGCCCCACTTGTGGGTTCTTCACTCCTTTGCCATTGGACTTTGGACAAAGGAAGAGAAGCATCTGCTCCAAACGGGTGTCATCCTATGGGGAACACCCCCTGTACCAGCCCCAGCCTGGGCCAAGCACGCTGCCTCACTCTCCCCATTCTGGATGCTGGCTCCAATCCAGTCTGAGTTTTCCCCTGTTTTCCATGTCTAAGGACAGGAACTTGTCCTGGTCAGGGTGTAAGGCCTTAAACTGCACCTTGATCTGGGGGGCTGGGACTGGGATTCCAGCAGGGAATTCACTGTTTTACAAATAAAAGTTATTCCAGGGAGCTGCTGCTTCACCACACAGTGTCAGCAAAAGAGAGAGAACACCAAAGGTGTATCCAAAACCAAGGATGGAATGATTCCTCCTGCTTTGAGTGGGATCCGGGCTTATGCTGCCCTGGAATGACAAAGAACTTCTCCCTCAGCCCCCTAGAGAGCCCTCAAAAAGCCAAAGTGCAGCAGGGAAGGAAGGAAAGGCACCTGCTGGGGACAGCACAGCTCCAGCTGCTCATGGGGACTGGGACTGAGTCTGGAGCCAAAAGCCCCTTCCCAGGCTGGAGGGGCTTGCCTAAAGCACCACCTCTGGGAAGCAAAGGGCTATGGAAGAAATGGAGTGGGAATTTACAATAATAATCATAATGGATCGGGAAAGAGCAACAACAGAAGCAACAATCATTCCAAGGGAGCAGGAGGGATGCTGAGCTTTAAACAAGGTTTGAGTGAGGCAGCAGCTCCTGGCAGTTCTAACCCACAGCTCCAGCTCTGCGATTCCAGGAGCACTGCAAGCTCCTCCTGCCCAGTCCCTGGCTTTGCCTCCTGCCAGTACTCGGCACCTCGGGCACGGGTGGCTGCGAGTGCTCCAGTGCTGCTGCCCCGAGGGAGCGGGAAAATGGCCACTAAACCCCTTCCCACTGGGCTGGCTCCGAGCTCTGCCTGGGGAAAACATTTGGCACCCCTGGCATTTCAATGCAATCAGTTTCCATCACTTTGAAGATGCATTGAATAAACCCAGGGCACATAAGTAAACCTCTCCCCATAAGGACAGCCCCAGGGAATACGCAATTCTTCCTATGCCTGGCCAAAGAAACCAGGAGCCAGGTTTTGGGGAAGAGACTCCAGACTCTTATCTCCTTCCCTGGCTGTAAACCACTTGCAGAGGCTTTGGAGTTCATACAAGCTTGTCAGGATTTGGCTACTTCATTTAAATTCTATTCAGATACTGGAATGGAAGTGTCCTAAAGGCACCTCACTCAGACTTTAAGCCCTCTACCACCAAAGAATTTAGATGCTCTTTTCTTAGGAACACCCCACCTCTGCTTCTTTAGGTGTCTCCATGTGGGACATCAATTAAATGCGGACAAATTTTAGAATGCAGCTTCCAAGTCAAGTTACCTGCTAGGAAATTACTCCAGCTCTCTGGCACCTTGGGCTGTTTTAAACACAGCCTGGCCCTTCATGGCTGAGGCTCTGAGCTACACAACTTGTGAGCTGGCAAGTAACAGCAGCTGAGGTCTCATCCCAGCTGTACACAAAAACAGGGAGTGGGGGCTGCACTTGGATACATGCAGGCAGGGTTGGGCCCCTTCTGAAAGGTTCAATCCCTGTTTTTCAGAGACTCAATCAGGGATAATGACATTTTCACAAAGCTCTCTTAAGGCACGTGAAAACCCGAGCAAGAAAATGGAATCAAAGCCTTTGTTCCACTGGCCTCACGCCCCAAATTCCAACGGGACACACAAGTCCCTCTCCTCGCAAGGCAACGTCTCCTACCTGGATCTGTGCCTTCCCCAGCCTTTGGTGGCCGTTGTCTCCATCCTCCCACACCTCCTCATCTTCCTCCTCAGCAGGCCTGGCTTCCTCATCCTGCAGAGCAAGCACAGGGACACTCACCAGCCTGCTCATCCCAAACCTGGGCAGCAGGGATGGACTGCTGGGACCCCCTGGACAGTCACCCCTCTGCTGGCCACCATCCCTGCTCTGCAGTCCATTCCCGTTCCTGGCCTGGCATCTCCTTTGAACAGGATGTTAAACCACAACCACTTGCTCTGCTGGGTTTTGGGACATCAGAGACTCCTCCAAGGCAGTGGACAAAGCTCCTGTTCCCACAGCCTCTGCCTCCCAAAGCCCTGCTAGGGCCAGGCAGAGCAAGGGAAACCCCTCAGTTCCTGCTGGAAATTTCCTCTTGTGCCCGTAAACCCAGGGAAATCGTGGCTGCCCCATCCCTGGAAGTGTTCAAGGCCAGGCTGGCCGCAGCTTGGAGTACCCTGTGGATGGAATGAGGTGATCCTTAAGGTCCCTTCCCACCCAAATTATTCCGCCATTCCAGGATGATTCTGTGATCTCTCCCTGCATTTATTTTGCATCGTTTCCTCTCTAATCTGAATTCCCAAATCAAAATGATTTTTTAAAGAAATCATTTAAAATTATCCCAGGAATAAAAAGGGGTGCATCAAACATACAAGAATCATTCCTACCTCCATCAAATCATTGTTAATTGGAAGCCTCTTTCCTTATCTCTGTCCTTAGTTTTCCTTTCCTAGGAAACCTTATGATCCCACAGTTTCTCCAAGAGATTTACTGGGATTGCAGAAAGGTTTGCTTTGTCAGGGAGGCAAGGGGGTTTACAACACTTGTTCCTCTGCATCTTTATCCTTTCACCAGCTTTCCCCTGGAACGGTGCTGCAAGAGAAGTTCAGAATTACTAGAAATGGATCAGGTTCACCTTTTTTCCTCATTCTTTCCCAACGACTTCCAAATGCTTGGAATTATCCTCAAATGAGGCCTAGCAAGCTACTGTGAAAACATCAATCAGAGGAACATCTTGACAAGAGAAAACCACATCCAGCAGCAGCCAAAACAATGCCACTGCTATTCTTACCTGGTCTCCAGGTGCTCCAGCCAGAGCTCCCAACACCCACTGCCATTCCATGGGAGTGAGGAGGCAGTTTTGGACGTGTTCTTTGCCACGGGATGGGATAACAGAGCCCAGAGGGTCTTTGTGTCCCTTCCAAGCCACCCCATGATTCCATGATACCATCAGAACCTATACCAATTCCATTCTGGAAAGCCCAATTCCATTCCTCCCATCAACTCAGAATTTCTCCCTTCCTCTCTCTGCTCCACATCAGGCATGTGTTGCCACAGGCATGGGATGCCTCAGCATTGCCTGGGAATGCCACTCAAGGCTGCCCTGGTGGCCTCAGTGCTCCAAAATGCCCAGCTGGCTCCCGTTCCAGTCAGGAATGTCCCAAACAGCAGCGTGGGGTGTGCCCTCTGCCATCCCACCATTGGGGCAGCTCCCATAGAATGTGACCGACTTACTGGGTTTGGAATTCCCGGCTTAAAAGTCAGGTGGTGGAATATCCTCTCCTGGGAATATCCAGAAGACCAGAAGGCTCCCTGGAAGCCACAGGTCAGGGACAGAGTCAGATGAACGATCCTGAACTGGTTTTCAGGGGATGCATCCCCAGCCTGTGGCTGCAAAAACTCCAGAGCTGGTCCTTCCCCTTGGGACAGCCAGGGAAAACATCCCCAGCATGGATTTCTGACAGGAAAAACCTCACTGCTCCAGGCTACTTGGCTCCTCCCAAATCCAGGCCAGCACTCCAACAGGCTCTAAGGACAAAACAACAGCAAAGACCATCTCAGGGCACACGCCACGAGCTGGGCGTCACATTCCTCACTGGAACTGGGCTGTTCCCACATCCCTGGGACAGTCGGGAGCATCCCCCGTTCCTCACTCTTCCATTCAGGACAAAGAGACAACAGAGCTGTCAAACAGCCAGTGTCTTACCCCAACAACCCAGGGAAAACCACCTTGCTCTGGGGAGAAACATCATGCCCAGTTATGGAAAAAGCCAAAGAACAGTACTGGAAACACTCCTGGGCATGGAGGCTCCCAGCTCCGGAAATGCAGCTCACAGGCTTCTTCCCATGGGAACCCCAATCTTGCCCGGGACTGGGCTCAGGGAGAAAGTCCTGCCCATTCCACCACTCTGGCACAGACACCCCAGGAAGGTGTCCCTGACCATGGCAAGGGGCTGAACAGGATGGTCTGTAAGGTTCTTGCCAGCACAGACCATTCCAGGAGTTTAAGGTGGATTTGAGCAGCTCCTGGGGACATGAACACCACCCACACCTCCCACCTGGCTCAGCCCAGAGTCCATCCAGCACTCACAGAGAGCTGCTGGGAGCTGAAATTCTCCCTGCTCCCCCTGCCTGGGAAACCCTGCCTCCAGCTCCTGGGAAAGGGGAGCTGCATCCTGCTGGGTGCCCCTGGCTCTGGGCAGCTGCCGCCTTCAGGCGGGGGGATGGCTCGGGCAGCTCCGGTGACTGTTCCACCTCGATGATTTTGTGTTTTCCTGCATTTCCCTGGGCTTGAGGGGAGCAGGGGGTGCGGTGGGAGTGCGGGAAGGCAGCAGCGGGGAGGGCAAGGAGTGGGGCCGGGCACCGCACGGCGCAGGGGGGCTTCTGCTGGCACTGGAGGGGCGCGACCGTACGGAGGCGTCCCCGCCGCTGCCGGCCACTGCCCACGGGGCTCCTGCCCGCCCCCGGCGCCACTGACCCCACACCCCGTGTCCCCACACTGGGAACCACCACGGAAAATCATGCTGGAACCTCTAATCCTGAGCCCGAGCCTTGACCTTTTACCCCCTGACCTTTGACCCCTTGACCCATTCCTTGACAACCCGAGCTTTGATCCCTTACCTTTGACCATCCAGCAAGTGGCCAAGATGCCCGCGGGCGGCTACGCCAGCGAGTAGGTGAAATGGAGACCGTGGCGATCGTGCCAGACCCGAAGGCGAGCTCCTCGGGCAAAAAGATCCACGATGATGTCGAGACTCAAAGGCCGATGACAGAGATGGGTGGGAACTGCCCTGCCCAGCAAAGGCTCGGGTGATGCTGAGGAGAAACCCTCTCCCTTTACTTCCAAGGGACCCTCCCACAACAGCCCTCTCCTCTAAGCTAACTTCCAATTGCCTCCTGGAACTCCAAAGGCCTTTCCCTTCTCCCAACCACCGCTCCCAACACTTAGCTTTCTGAAGACAAACGGACAAAATCCATCCTTGGCAGAAAAAATGCATCAGCACCTCAGATGTCAACACGTTCCCCATGGTCCGCTTTGGCAGCTGTGAAAGATGGAGAACAAGGAGAAAATTCAGCCTCTGACAACACACGCCAAAAGAGACCCCTTCCGCAAGGCCCCCTCCCTCGAAACTGCCGAGGCTCAGCGCTTACCTGCTCTCTCCAAACTTCAGCTCCACACCTGCTCACGGTACCTAAGACAACAAAACAGAAAACGTCACTGTTGCCCTCCAGAAGAGCATCCCCGGGCTACTCCACACCACTGCCCCGGCTCACCTCAAATCCTGATCTGACTCTGGAGGTGGCCAGGACAAACCTGCACAATGAAAAGGGACACGCTCAGCACGCTGCCATAGACCGCTGGCCTATCAGCCACCCCACCTAAATGCCAACTCACCTGCTCGCCTCTGGCCCTTGGCACGCCCAGGGCGGCAGCAGCACCTGCAGAGAAGCAAAGCAAAAACACACAAAACATGCTGAGAGACTGTGAAACCACAGCCTCCCCGCTCTGACTGAAGTACACCACACCTATACCTTAGGCTTGCACCCTCCAGCATCCAGGGCCAGGACATCCTGCAAGTGGACCACCTAAAACACACAAACAACAACGGATGCTTAGAGCTGCTCCAAAAATTGAGACCGAGGCCGTAACAACTCATTCTGTCCACCGGTCACTGCTCACCTCGCTCCATCGCCCCTGACTGCCAATATCCGGCATTACTTCCAAAAAAAAAAAAAGACACGGAACAATGCTGTAACATAGTAGCATGACATAGCCCAGCAGGACTGCAGAGAGGGGCAGAGAGGGAAAGCCGGCCAGGATCTCGTTCCCAGCCCTGAGCAGGGGCTTTACTGGCCTGACTGTCCTGTACTACCCGAGCTCTGGGGACAATGAACCAGGCTCAGTCCCTGCCTCACCACTGGCACCCTGAAATTCTGGCACTGCAAGAGTCAGGGGAGGTTTCAGCAGTGATTTCAGCAAGGTCAGAGCTGCTCCCAGCAAAAGCTGTTCTTAGACTACTCCTGGCAGAAGAACCCAGAGTACCTGCCACTGCAGGATGCTTGTGACTTCCAGGTGGAGGAGAAGGGTGGAAACAATCCAAGATGAAGACAGAATGATGAACACAGCAAAGAGGATTTCTGTATGCTCTGCACTGTTTTGTCACGTTCAGCCCTTCCTGGGCTGTTCTCTGCTTGTTGTTCTCAAGATCAACATCTCCGACTAAGGGCGGGTGATGTGAATTCCAAGGAAGTACAATTCAATTCTCCCCTAGATCTTTCCCTAAAGTACAAGATACTGATTCACCTCCCTTCCCACCAGAGTCAATCAAAGACTATCCAAAAACGTAAATTATGGTAACGCGGAATCTGGTCTCCATTAGAAAAATTAATGTAGTATTTTTTATCAGAGCTTTGGTTAAATGTAACAACGCAGGAAGTGCCTGTGCTCAGGTTATTGGAGAGTGCGAGGTTTTCTCATCGCATCAGCCCTGTCAGCTGACAAATGTGGCTGTGCACTAAGGCACAAAGCACCGACGTTTGCACACTACAGCTGGAATCTGCTATCTCCGTGTGCAGACACAACCACTGCTCATCACAGATAAACCCACAAGGGCTGCTCCAGCACTGACTTACCTGGGGAAAAACCAGCACTAAGAGGAGCAAAATAAAAAGCATGGGAGTAGTAGTTTCACCCTGAGCAGCTCCGTGAGACGGGCAGGAATCAGAGGATCCCCTGAGTAACTCTGAACTTGCTTTTCCTGATCACCTTTCACAGAATCCATAGCAGCAACCCATGAACATCCCGTGTGTAGGTTTATTCCAAAACCCACTCGCAGAAACATCAGGATATTGCACCTAAAGCTGCCTCTGCCAGAGGGAAGCAAGAGCTGGGGCTGGGAGAGGAAACAGGCAGGAACTTGCTCTCAGGAGAGGCAGCACGTGGGCTGCTGGCACTGCCAGCAGGAGAACGCAGGTGGGAGCAGGTAAAATTCCAATACAAAATGCAACTGGGGAATGTGACGGTGCAGAGGCTGTAGGTTGGCAGTCTAAGACTTTGGGGTTTATCACAGCTCTGTGAAAGCACCGAATTTTGCCAGCAGGTACCATTCATCCTCCTCAGTGTTGGGGAAGATGAAACAGGAAAGCCTTATAAATATGATTGCCTGACAAAAGATTTTGACAATATGAAAACTATAAGCGACATAGAAATGAAAGCCATTTTTGAAATACCAAATCTTAGTTACTGAACAACTGGAAAACAATGGTATGGCCGACTGAAGGTAATCCCCTCTTGATTGAACAATACCCTCTGCTTGCAGGCAGGTCCAAGGGTCAGAGCAGACCCTACTAGCTCAGCAGAAGGGGTCCAAAGAGTAGTTTTTAAGAGTTAAGATGTAACACTCTATGGTAATACAAGAACTCTTACAGGCTGTATGTAAATGCTATAGGATTTGTATCTTGTATTAGATTGGTTAGTGACAATTAGAATATTCAGTACAGAAGATGATTTATTGTATTGTAACCAAGACTTCAGACATTCTCTCTCACTACTTCTTCACTCTCATTCCTCTCACTCTCTCTCTCTCTTTACTTACCCGCTTACACTCTTGCTCTCTTGGGCCTGCTCAGAGCTGCAGCTGGCAGCTCTAAGCAGTGCCCCTGTACCCACGCCCTTTGCAATAAACCGCATGTTCCAAGATCTGACTGCAGAGATCTCTCGTCTCCACTCGTCACCGCCCGGTCCAGACTGAACCCCAAAGCTCCCGCACTCAGGACAAGCTTCCAAGAGTTCATCTCTCAATCTGTGCCCCAGTGTGGGCCAAGTGCTGGTGGAGCCTGGGCTGGCACCCCGAGCTCTCACCCCAGCTGGCACCCCCAGGCCTTTCCAACGTGCCACTGCCACCCAAGCCACAATGGTGGGCCCAGCCACAGCTGGGGCCTGAGGAAAGGAAGGAATGAGGAGGGACTTAGGACACAATCCTGCCCTTCAGACAGGCAGATTTACCTGTGCTCCAGTCTCAAGGGGGCTCTCAGTGGATAACTCAAGCATCCCACATGGGACACTGGGGCCAAGGAGCAGCTGGAGGCAGCTCTGTCACCTGGGCTACCTGTGTGTAGCCATATTTAGCAATAACTGAATTGATTGAAATAAAGGGTAAAAGCTTGACTCAGCCTGTAACTTTCACCTTTCTTTCAAGTGCAAAAAGAAGCAGAAAAATCCATTCATATTGATGCTTTCCAGCTATGTCTCTTTCAGATTCCCAGGTGTTCATCCCCTCACAGAGTTTTAGCGGTGACACAGAAGAAAGTTCTTTGCGTGCTGCCAGAAAAATGAGATTTCTCCCATTTTTTATTTTTACACCTAAAGTATGAAAACATTATCATCACACAGAATAGTTCTGCACACTCTCCTCTGGGCAAGGGGAAGATTCCCTGATAGGCAGATTCCAATCCCTCCTGTCCATATTTACATCCCTAAGGCCTCAGACCCTCTGGAGGTAACCACGGGGTTCCCAGGTGAGAGGAGTCACTGTGAGAACAGAATTAAACCCCAAAGCACCTCTGAGGAGACAGCGCCTGACTCTGGGAGTGCCTCCCTCTCGCGTGGAAGGTGTGGCTTACTCAGGAGTTACTCCAGGAGTTCCTACTCTGCCCAGGCCAGGCCTGCTCCGGACACTCCCCGTGCCCTCAGAGCCACAAACCCAGCTCAGGGCTGGGCTCAGAGCTCCAACACCACCAGGAATGAGCACTCCCTGAGCCCCCTGCCCTCCCAGCCCTGCTCTAGGCTGGGCAGGCACTGAGGGGCTCACTGACACCTCCAGGGTGGCTCTTTAAAGGTGGTGGCACAGGTGCTCCACAGCAGACCTGTGCCAGACCCAACTTCTCCACGGGCAAGGAAGAACCTCCCAAAGCAGGTGACACAAAAAGCTCTGGTGTGGCCCAGGGACTGCTCAAGGTCACAACCAAAATTAGTTCTGAGCTCAGGGTGGTGTCACTTCAGTTCCCTGCCACTGCTGCCACTTCCTGCCACCTTCAGCTTTTGCTCCAGGCACCAAAATATGATTTTTTCAAGGCCAGCCCATCTAAACTATCTGAAATTGCAGCCTGGCCGATCTTGGGAGCTCCCAGACTCACTCATGAGGATGAAGTGACAGACCAGCAGTGAGCACTTCTCCCTCTTCCAGCCAAGCTGTGAATTGCTCCTCCCTCAGCTTCAGCAACCACTTTTCGTGCCAGTTCCTGAAGAGAATCTTGTGCTGAACATCCATCACTTTTTCAGTGCAGAGCATTTGGCTTCATCCTCAAGCCCTAGAAACACTCAGCTAAACCAGCACTAAAACCTGATTAAACTCGCATCCTGCACAGCACAATGAACTTGGACTTGGGCAGGAATCAGAATATCTGGGAATGAAGAGAACCCAAGAGCTCGGAGAGGTTTGCTTTGCCCTTGTCCTGCCTTGGGCTCCTGGCTCTGCCACAGCAGTTACAAGAAGCAGAGCAGCGACCTCCCCTCCCCTCCTCATCAACACAAACCCCCAAAAGCAGAGTTTGTCTCTCTCAGACCCACCTTGAGCTGTGTCCGCAGCAACAACGAGGCTGTTGAAAGCAGCAACCCCACAGCTTGGCGTCTGCAGGGCTGCACCCTCTCCATCCTACAGCCTCTCCATCTCCCCACAGCTTGGAGTGATCTGTTCTCCCAGTTTAGAGAAGGTGACACCAACCTCACTTTGGTTTGGGTACAAACTCTGAGGCAGACACTGAAGGCAAAGGAAGACGAGGCCTTGGTGGGAAGGGACCTTAAAGCCCATCCAGTGCCACCCCTGCCAAGGGCAGGGACACCTTCCACTGTCCCAGGCTGCTCCAAGCCCCAGTGTCCAGCCTGGCCTTGGACACTGCCAGGGATCCAGGGGCAGCCACAGCTGCTCTGGGCACCCTGTGCCAGGGCCTGCCCACCCTCACACGGAAGGATTTCTTCTGCGTATCTACTCTGAACTGAAGTTTAAGTATCTAAGCTCAAGTTTAGTTATTGCTGAGCCTCTGCTGAAGATAACTGAGACACCATAGTAGGAGAGAAAGGAAACAGGCCTGTAGAACAAACCACAGGCGAGTAACAAACCAAAATGATGTGGCCAAGAACAATTATTGCCACAGAAAAGAAACCTCAGTCACCAAAAACTCCAGTCTATTCCTACATCCTCACCCAGGGGGACTCCAAACACGACACTGCAACTCATGCTCCTCCCAGCTCCACACACACATTGCTGGGACCTCTTGCAAGCTGCTCAAGCTCTCTCCACGTGCCAAATCTGCCCATGGCAGAGGTGCTGCTTTCCTGGCTCAGCTCCCAAGACTCGACTCTCAGTATTTCCGCCCTCAATACTGTAAATTTCTGGTGATCTGGAGCAAAGATTTCTGGCTTGCTGTGTGGCTTCTCACACAGAACCTGACCCCAGGGGCTCAGTCTCACTCTCTCCGTGTTTGACACAAGTCATAAAGCAAGAACTGCAAAGACATTTCGAGGCAGTATCAGGGGCCTGAGACAGCTTTTGAGATCAAAGTTGAAATCTACTGTTTTCTTTCATTGCTGTTAAACTGTACTGGAGTCCTGGGGGCACTTTTGGGCGCCACAATATAAAAAAGATACAAAGCTGACAGCATCCAAAGAAGGGACATGGGGATGGGGAAGGGTGTGGAAGGACCATGAAAGAGCTGCTGAGGGCACTGGGTTTGTTCTGGTAGAGAAGTGTGAGGTCAGAACACATCGGGGCCTACAGCTCTGATCTCCGCTCCCTGGGACACAGACAGGACCCAGGGAGCAGCTGGAGCTGGGCCAGGAAAGATGAGATCAGGGAAAGGCTCTTCCCCCAGAGGCTGCTGGGCACTGCCCAGGCTCCCCAGGGAATGGGCACGGCCCCGAGGCTGCCAGAGCTCCAGGAGCGTTTGGACAGCGATGCCAGGGATGCCCAGGCTGGGGCTGTTGGGGGGTCTGGGCAGGGACGGGGGTGGGACTGGGTGATCCCTGTGGGCCCCTTCCAGCTCAGGATATTCCAGGATTGTCTCACTCCCCAACAGGGGAGAGTCTGCTCTCACACAGAGCTGCAAACACACTGTGCAGGAGGCAGCAAATGACAACAATTGACATTGATACATTAATAAAGCCAAGATATTAAGCAAGCCAAAAGATAAATTTTCCCTTTTGTTCCTGACCAACAAGACCTGTCCCAGTCCCAGTCCAGCCACTAAGCAACTCCAGTGTGACACAGGGACTGTCTCACACCTCGAGGCCGACACACAACAGCAGCACAGCACCGGGAGTTTAATCACGTTTCCCTCATTAGAGGAGACAATTAATGACCGCTCAGGTGCACAACCACTCCTGCAGAGCACTTCACTAGAGCCCGTTCTGCAAGAACTCCCCCAGGCTGCAAAGCCCCATTTGCCAGGGACCTGAGAGAAGAATTCGGTAGTTTTAAAGGAATGTCAGGAACCAGGAATACACCTGAGTGTAGGAACCGAGAGTGCCGAGAATATTTCTCGGTTTCCATCTCGCCCGATCCATCTGTTACGGCGCAAGGCAGAGGCAGGTCCCTACCTCCCGAGCCTGGGGTCCTCCCATCAGATGAGCCATGCGCGCGGCCAGGGGCGGTCCCGGAGCTTCCATCGGGCCCTCCCGCTATCCCCACGCGGCCCGGGTTCGCGGCCGCTTCCGCGTTTGAACGGCGGCGCCTGCTGCTGACGTCATCACTCCCGCCGCTTCCATCCCGGCCTTACTTCCGCCTTCGGGAGCCCTCGCTTCCACGCCTGCGCGGCGCGGCATCGGCCGCCCCTCCTCAGTGCCGGTTACCCCGGCAACGCCGCTCGCGGCTCGAGCCGCTCCTGGCCCGGTCCCGGCCCTGCCCGGGACGTCAGCCCCGGCCCCGCTGCCAGCCCAGCCCCGCTCCCGCTGCCAGCCCAGCCCCGGCCCCGCTGCCAGCCCAGCCCCGGCCCCGCTGCCAGCCCAGCCCCGCCCCCGCTTCCAGCCCCGCCCCGGCCCCGCTGCCAGCCCAGCCCCGGCCCCGCTGCCAGCCCAGCCCCGGCCCCGTTTCCAGCCCCGCTCCCGCTTCCAGCCCCGGCCCCGCTGCCAGCCCAGCCCCGGCCCCGCTGCCAGCCCAGCCCCGGCCCCGCTGCCAGCCCCGCCCCGGCCCCGCTGCCAGCCCAGCCCCGGCCCCGCTTCCATCCCAGCCCCGCTCCCGCTTCCAGCCCCGCCCCGCCCCCGCTTCCATCCCAGCCCCGGCCCCGCTTCCAGCCCAGCCCCGGCCCCGCTTCCAGCCCAGCCCCGGCCCCGCTGCCAGCCCAGCCCCGCTCCCGCTGCCAGCCCAGCCCCGGCCCCGCTTCCAGCCCAGCCCCGGCCCCGCTTCCAGCCCAGCCACGGCCCCGCTGCCCGGCACCAGCGCTTCCCAGCCCAGCCCGGTCCCGCCCACGGTCCCGGCCGCCCGCCCGGCACCTCCAGCCACACACGGACGCTTCAGCTGCCACGCCGATACGACCGATAAGCACAGCACCTCCAGCCAGCAGTGCAATTCGTTCGGCTACTGCAGTTCCATCCTAGGAGCTTTCGGCAGCTACACCTCCTACCAGCTCTGTGTCCACACAGCCCCCGTCTGCACCGCAGCCACAGCCGTGGACACACAGCAGAGACATTTCAACAGCTGCCGTGTCACCACGGCATGTACCCCCTATCATCACTCTGATAACACCACTCAGAGGATTATCACAACAATCACACGATGCTGAACCATGTTTCCCGTGCCATTTCAGCGAAACAAATACGATTTTATCTCCAGAACAGAAAGAGGACTTTCTCAACTATATGTGGACACCTCTTCCATCACAACAGGACCAAGCACGCGTTATTAATAGTGACGTCTCGCATCGAGACATTCCATTTCATGCACATTCTTCTCGAACTTCTCAGGGACATTCAGCTGATTTTATGGGACTTTTTCATCCTCAAATGCCTGCTCAACACTTCAGTGAGAAGGATATAGTGACCAGCACAGCTTCAGAAAGCATTCCTCTATCTTCCCAAGCTTCATCTCCTTTTTTTACAACAACCAATACAACTCCAACTTCTCATATGCCTTCTTCACAGCTTCGAAATCCACAACAGGAATCTGATCCCTCATTTTTCCACCATCGCTTTCAGCGTTCGGATGACTTTGTTCGTCACCTTTATTTCCGACTCAGAGAACGTGCAGATTATCTGCCTCCAGAGGTTGCAGCACTGGGTCCCCACCCCTCACCCATCCCGCATGCTGGCAGTACCCTACCCAGATCCACTGCACCCTCTCCTCCAGTGGCCAGATCACAGCCACCTGCGATGGCAGGTTCAGCCACTCCTCGTTTATTTCCTTACAGTGCACAGCCGCAAATACCGACCCCTATTCCTCATCCAGGAGGGGGAGAAGAACATGGAATAATAATAAAATAAGAATTTTAAAGTTGTTTATTTTATATTAATTTTTTTTAATTTCATGAGAGAACTACATACCCCGTGACATTTGAGTTTCAATTATTAATTCAGTTAAGGTTCTCTTTAAAGTTTGTTTCATCCTCTCTACCCATCCTGAACTCTGTGGGTGCCATGGGATATGTAGTTCTCTCATAAAATAAAAAAAATATATATATAAAATAAACAACTTTAAAATTCTTATCCCTTAGACCCTGTGTTTCCCACCCAGCATGAAGCATACTTGCTTTCTTCTGTGTTAATGAGTTCTTTTGAATTTATAAATACTTGTATTAGCGGTGATGGCGCCCGCCCGCGGAGTGATCCGCCGGAGGGACTATTTGTGATGCGCTCCTGCCCGCGGAGGGATCAGCGCTGATGCCGCCCCGCCCGCCCAGCTGCTCTCGCTGCCTTTTCCCGCTCTCCCCTCTGCTCCCAGCGCTTCTCCTGCAAAGGGCGCGGCTTTTCCTGGGCTCTTTTCCTGCCGGGCTGCAGCGAGCGCTCCCCTCAAGGAGCAGGGGCAGCTTTGCTCGCGGCGGCAGCGATTCAACAGAGCAGGCCCGGAACAATTCCTGCTTAGCCGGGCTTTGAGCACATTCCTGAGCCAGCACCAGCAGCAGCGAGTGAGGCAGCGGCACATGAAGGAGGCTGCGGCTCTGGCCAGGCTGGGGAGGGGTTCCTCTGTAATAGAAGAACATGGAGAGACAAACCAGAAAGGGCAGGAAAAAAAGAAAAAGCCAAGACAAACTAAACTTTTTTAAAAAAATAATCTGGATCCAGAGGGACTTCTGGCTGGAGAACTTCCTGGGGAGCAATCCTGCCCCTCTGGGAGGCAATGCCAGGGCAACTCCAGCTGAAACCTGCACACAAACACCACAAAGATTTCAGATATTTGCAGGAAGCATCCACTTAGCAACTGCTGCTTAATAATTTATTCCCTTTCCCATTAAATGGTACATTCAGTCCACAAGACTTCAACACCTTTCTGGTAGTTTTATTTACAGTCTGCAACGTGTTCTGTAAAACACAGGAGTGCACACAGACACACACGCACAAACATTTAAAGAAGTACAGTTTATTCCAAAGGAAGTCTATGCACTACTTTTTCCATAAAAATTATTAAAAATACTTTAGTTACTGTATTCTACCTAAACCAAGATACTTGAGAATTCTTCCACAAGTGATGCCCCCTCCCCACAAAGGGCACTCCGACAAGAAGAAATTCAGGAGACTGCATCACCAAATAAAATCCTAATGGCAACTGCTTCAATGCACCAGAAGAACAACGAATTCCCACTCTGCATCCAGCAATCCCTGCTCTGCAGCCTGTCTGCATCTGCTTTTGTAGGGCTTGTGGGGCTTTTGCATTCACTCCCTTCTCCAGGGCAGTTCCCACAAACAAAGAATGACTGAATTTCTGCAGACTGTCACTCGGCAATCCTGCATTTCACACATGCAAAGGGAAACACTTTCCTTTGAGCCCTTTATTTCAAGGAGTCTCTTTTTTACTGAGCATCCAGTGAGAACAGTGCCCAGTTGTGGCTGTTATTATTTCTCTGCTTTTGCTGCGTGGCAATATTGTGCTGGAGCTCTGCAGAACACCCACTGCAGCCCTTGTCTCACTGGGGCACACCGAATTGACAAAAAAAAGGCACAAAGATGAAACTCCTAAAGCAGCAGCAGCCCCAAGTCACTGAGCTGCTGCTTCCCACCACCAACACTCTGTGTCTCAGCAAACACTTCCAACGCACGAGCCAAGGCCACAGGGGAGTGAAAAGCCCAGAGCCTGCGGGCAGGACAAGCACTCCATTGATCAGTAACAAACCAACACAGCTCAGCTGGATGGTGCACTTAAGACTGGACCTGGAAGCATCAGGAAAAGCCATTGGAACACAAGCTCAGCAGCACAGAATCCATTTGGCACCAGCTGATGAGATGGGAGGCTCTGTGTGGGACACGTTGTGCATTCAGCTTCAACAATGCCACAGCTCCACAGCAGCGCTGAAAAACTTCTGCTTTTAACAGTTGGAGAGGATTTTCTCAATGGAAGTGAAGCTGTCATTAACAGAGGCACAGCACACGATGCACAACATAACCTGCAATAAAAAGCTTTTGCTTTCCAGCATGTAAGCATCCAGGTTACTGGACTTCAGCTCATGGAAACGAATCTGATGATAGATTTTTTTTTAATTTTTCTTGGAACTAAAAAAGTAAAATCTTCCATAAAAGGATAAAGCACAAAAATACTCTCTCAGTACATCTCAGGAAGCCATTTAATACCTTCCATGTCCTAGGAACAACTAGGCAAAACACTTGGAAAGTGTGAGCAGTAGAAATGTTGACCATTGAATGTTTGGCAGCCGTGTGCTCCAGCCCCTGGGAGGGGCTTGTCCCCCACTCCACACCAGTCCTGCAGCTCCCCAGCTATTTCTTCTTCTTCTTCTTTGGGGGCTCATCCTCAGAGCTGCTGCTGCTGCTGCTGCTGGAGGAGCTCGGATCCGAGTCGAAGTCGGAGGAGGAGGAAGAGCTGCTGGAGGAGGAGGAGGGGGAGGAGGAGGAGGAGCTGTCCTCACTGTCGCTGTCCTCGGAGGAGGTAGAGGAGTCCTGGCTGTCAGAGGAGTCGCTGGCTGAGCTGTCACTGCTGCTGCTGCTGCTGGAACTGGTCACACTTTTGGACCTGGGAGAGAACAAAGAGCTGAGCACAGCCCTGCCAGAGCCCATGGCACCGTGTTCTCTGCTCTGCTGTAATTATCCAAAGATCAATTTGTTGCCTTGAAAATTTCCAGGCCTCACCACCTAAGATGAATTCCTGTGCCCTCCCTCCCTTTCCCACTCCTGGATGAGTGGATTTTGGCCATTTGAGCAACGGCAGAGTGGCCTCAGGGCATGACATAGCCCAGCAGGACTGCAGAGAGGGGCAGAGAGGGAAAGCTGGCCAGGATCTCGTTCCCAGCCCTGAGCAGGGGCTTTACTGGCCTGACTGTCCTGTACTACCTGAGCTCTGGGGACAGTGAACCAGGCTCAGTCCCTGCCTCACCACTGCAGCAGGAATTCTGTCAGTTGTGACCAAACTTGTCCAGCGAACACATCCTACAAGCTCCTTCCTGGGCAGTTATTAATAAGGAAAACCAAGAGACTGTAAACAACCTTAAAGCAGGATACCAAGCTCCAGCCTTTTCTTTGAGAAGCAAATATGGCTAATTTGTGCCTGCTCAGGATCAGAAGGAGCAGCTGATCTCCTGGCAAGAGCCCAGGGTGGAGCACGCAGCAGAGCTGGGACACTGTGGTGGGGTCCTGCCACGTTCCTCACCATGGGGCTGCCGAGTCCCTGGGAAGTGCCCGTTCATTGGGTCACCCTGCTGCCAGCAGTTGTTTCCCACTCCACATTAATGTTTCATCTCCGGCATTTCAAATGCTTTGCATTTCGGTAGGAGCAGGGAGCCTGTCTCCCATGGCAACAGTGCCAGGAGTCCAGGACAGGAGAAGGAGCTGAATGGGAGCACAAACTGGAGAGGTTTCTCACCACAGCTCAGCTGATTGCTGTTACTGAAACCCAGTTCTTGCAGTAAATCAATCCCAAGTGTTTGCTCCTCCATTCTGCCACAGCTCACCTCAAATACCACTGGATTTGGAGCCTTTCAGTGGCCAGGGCAGCTCCGGGTGCCCCAGGCAAGACCTTGGTGGAGACTTTCCCTTGTCAGCAGTTTGCCAGGGGACCCTCAGAACACCTATCCTGTTGTTTTCATCCATGGAACTAGTGGGATTCTCAACCCTGCAAGAGGCAGAAGCACCAGCAATCCTGGCCCTTCCTCACTAGGACTTTCAAAATAAGCCAAGGTCTTCTGTGTCTGTTCAAATTAGCTTTAAAGGCACTGATTTAACAGAGAGGGTATTCCCCCCCTCCTGAAATTCACTGGGAATTAGAAATGGACAGAAAATAAAAATGAATGATTCCTACTCCTCCATCCCTTACTCTTCTCATCAGTCCACAACACTAGCCCCATGTGACAGAAAAGAGAAGGCACACTCAGGTTAAGGTTAAACTGTGTTTACGTTCTCTTTTCAGGCCAAACTAAGGAAGCACATCCAAAACCCCCGTGCTTCAGAGTCGGTGCATTTCCTCTTCAGGCCGCTGGAACTGGTAAATCTTATTCCCAGGTCTCACTGGGAACTCCTTTTATTTCTAGTTCACACTTACAAGTAGATAGATTGTGCAACAGGGTTGGAAAACTGCTCACACCTGGCCACAGCTTTCTCAGGAACTTCCAGAAGTGATGCCGGTTGTTCCTGGCCTCTGATCCGGTTTGAAGCTTGAAGTAAATACAGGAATCCCAGCAAATATGAATCCTTCCACCCGGTCAATAAGGCATTACTGTGAACAAAAGGGGCAGCCAGCTGGAGTCCCCACTGGGAATCTGTCTGGTCTCACCTTCAGGCAAATACGGCTCAGTATTTGCACTGAAAATGCTTGGAAGCAGAAATCCCAACTTGGAAAAGGAGCCACAAAGGAATAGCAAGATACTTTCCATTTTTTGAAGTGTCAGCTTCTGACACTTCACTCGTCTGTAACAACAGCTCATTTGTAGATCAGCTCTTCCTTTGACTCCAATCCAAAAAAATCTCATGTTCCCTTGAACTGTCCAGTCTCCTTCAAAGACTTAGGTTGATGTTTCTTGCAGTGACTGTGCTGATCCAAGGATCAGCTTTGTCTTCGATTCCTGCTCGTCTGTGTGTCCCTGGTTTGACATTTTGACCGTTTCCTGCAAGTTCTCTCCTCTTTGTGTGGTTTGTGTGTGACTCAGATCATCAACAGCTGCAGTGGCCCCGAGCTGGCCCCGTCTGTCCTCAGCCCACTGCTTTCTAAAGACACCACCGATTTCCTGAGAGGACACCTGACACCCAAAGAGATAAACCTCTGGGATTCCCTGGGGGAGACATGGACCAGATCCAGGTAAGGACAGAGCTGCCATCTCCCCAGGCTCCCCACGCAGACGGGATGCTTGGATTCCCTGATGCTCCTGCTTCTTCTTTCAGGGGATGCCCTGAAAGACACATTCTTCGTGAATGTCCCCTCATATTCCCACTTTCTGTCCTAGAGCCGAGTGGCCCCGAGACACGAACATCCCCACCTACATCCCCAAATTCCACAACGGCTGGGAACCACCCACAGAAATCTTCCGTGGAGCTCCCTGGGAAATAGACATTGGACACTTGCAAGAGGAAGGTTAGTCCTGTGTCCCTGTCTCTTCACTCTCCCTCCCCCTTTTCCGGAGAAATGGAGCCGCAGGGGTAGTGGTGGCGTGCAACAAGTAGTTGGCTCAAAACTCAGTTGGATCTGGTTGCCCCAGTTAAATACAGAAAGCAAATGAGGCTGGAAAAGGGCAGCAATAATGAGCCTCTCCCAATCCAAGGCAACAGCACCCTACAGCGTAACTGAGCTCCAGGGACACAGGCTTCCCTGGAGAACACCTTGACCAAAATCTGCCAGACCATGACTCATCTACCACTATCCCTCTCCTTTTCTCCGATCAGCTTTCCCCTTTCCTGGTAACACTGACTCCATGTCTGCCTTTCCAGCTCTCCTCAGCCAATGGATATCCTTACTGGAACTCCTCACTCAAGTGTGGCCAGACGGCTGAGCAGACACAGGTCGGGGATGCCTTCAAACAGAACATCACTCCACATGGAAATAGGTAATGGATCCGCACGCCCGGAGCTTTGGCTCCCGCCTCGGAACCTCATGAACGCACACGGACACGTACAGTGACACTGGGACGTTTGGGCATCCTGGAGACAACTCCCTGCCACTGTTAATAACCACCAAGGGAAGACAAAGATCAGCTGAGGGGTTATTCCCATAAGCACTGTCTGCTGTTTAACCCCCAGCAGCTCTGCAAGGAAAGGAATCGCAGGTGTTTTCCACGCAGGAGGCAAAAATATTGACTGACTTCATCAGTCCATCCATAGGTCTTGTTTCCAAACATCAGCCCAGCAAAGTGACCTTAAGGATCAGGTGGCAAAGATGCTGCACTGCGCTTTGGCTCTCCATGTGTGTAGAGATGCTGGAATCATGGAATCACAGAAGGGATTGGGTGGGAAGGGACCTTAAAGATTATCCCGTTCCAACCCCCTGCCATGGCCAGAGACACCTTTCACTATCCCAGGTTGCTTCAAGCTCTGTCCAGCCTGGCCTTGGACACTGCCAGGGATCCAGGGGCAGCCACAGCTTCTCTGGGCAACCTGTGCCAGGGCCTCAGCACCTTCACAGGGAAGGATTTCTTCCCAATATCCCATCTAAACCCACCCTCTGGCAGCGGGAAGCCATTCCTCCTTGTCCTTTCACTCCAGGCTCTTCAAGTCCCTCTCCAGCTCTCTTGGGGCACCTTTAGGCACTGGAAAAGGCTCTAAGGGCTCTCCAGAGCCTCCTCTTCTCCAGGCTGAACATTCCCAGCCCTCCCAGCCCGCCTGTGTAATGCTCTAGCTCTTGGAGCACTTCCTGGCCCTTCCTGTCTGATATTGCGCTGGTTTATTAAAGGAAATTCTGACTCTTTCTGCTATCTCTGTGTATTTATCTCCAAAGGACTGTGAGTACGGAAGAGTCATCCCCTATGTTCCTCAGCTCTTCTTTGGGGAACTCACCTACAAATGGAACTGCAGAAATGGGGAGGGAGGAAAAGGAAACAGGATGTGAATCGAGCACCTGCATAGTGACCACAGATGTCCACTGCTAGACAGACACTGATGTCAGGCAGATCATGCCCTCCAAATAGTGCTCAGAAAGAGAACAAGTTTGGGATTTCTGAAACTGCTCTGAATTGGATTTGCTTAAACAGATGTCATTAGTAAAAGCAATCAAAGAAAGAGTTTTGATCCCTCTTCCAAGCTGATGCCACTTATCATGTATCTTCCCTGCATTCTTCTAGGGAAGCTGTTTTTGATGTTGTCCTGTCCTTCTTTTTATAAGGGAGCAAAAATACTTTGTTAAGTATTACTCTTTCAGTTTTGTTTCCTCTCATCTTCTGAGATACAGTAAAGTGAACATTCAGCAGAATAGTTTTGTATTTTTTGAACACAATTCTTCTTTTATCCAACTGAGGCCCTTCTGTGATCATGAAAAAACAGAAACTGTTGTGAACTACAGTTTACACTCATAAGAGGTTGACATGGGTCAGTTCTCCAAGGTTATTCTTAGTTCAACTGCTGTGTAAACTGTTGATGTCACTGACTGGAGGCTGCTCTTCAGGACATTATAGATATGATAATTATATGACAGAAAATGCAACATATAGTTGAATCTGACCTTCAAGTTCACTAGCTTAAAAAAGGAAAAAAATGTCTGTAAGAAATTTGCTGCTTTTCCCATTACTAAGATGTAATAAATGCCTTCAAGTTTATACTCAGTCGACAGCATATACACATGGACAGCAGTGCCCATCCATCTTCAAGCTAGGGTACATTTTAAGTGTCAATGATCACTGCCTCCAGAAAGCATTTTTGAGACAAAACAGGTAAAGTCTTTTGCATATCTAGACAATCATCCAATACTAGGATCTTCACTCCCACATAAACACTTCATGTTTTTCCACAGAGGAATCTGAGATAGATTTTTCTGAGAAATAACAAACCACCAAAAATTAATTAAATGACAAACAAGGGAAAAGCACCACTTCCTCACTCAGCACATTTTCCTTGATTTTCATTAAGCATTCAGATTTACAGATGCTGATATTGCCACAAGAGCAGTTTTTTTCTGGTTTAACTTCCTCTTCCAGTAGAGCAAGCACAGCTGCAAAATGCAAGCTCACTTCTAGGCTCTCTTACACATCACCAGTTTACCACATTCCAACCAGTCACAGCTGTGCAACACCCCGTCAGGGTACTGGGATTACTGCAGTGCCACAGACAGTTTAAGTGAGGCTCATGGAGCTGTACAATTTTAACTATGTTCTATATGTATAATTAAATGATGCATGACATGGAAATAAGCCAGCTGTACTGAAACTGAACAAACTAACTGCTCTGATGCAACAGTTAAGCATCTCATCAGTTCTAAAATGAAACAGGTTTAAAGCAAAAACAATATAGAGAACAGAATGCTTGACACTGTTAAATAGCATGGTCAAAGGATAATTTTTGAACATTAAGGAAATGCACTCACCCAGTCAAATTTTCAAAAGAATTCCTGGCACCAAAATGTTCTCTGTTTGCTTTTTCACCATGTTTTAAGAATAGATCACTCTGGGGGAAGAAAATCCTGTGCGCAAAACACTGCGTGAAACTAAACAATCCTTAAACATGGCTAATTTCCATGTGGAGCTGATGATTTAGCACTGTCATCCTTCAGCAGAGGAGAAAGAACTACCTGTCTTTAGTTTACTTAGGTAAGATGAAAAAAGTGAGGAGCGTGAATTTGATCTTGCTTCAATTTACTTCAGTGGAAAAACTCTTGCCATGACTTCAGTGAGAATGAGACTGCATCTTAATTCATTCTATATGGAGAAAAACAAATCAGCTGAGAATAATGCTTTTGTTTATTAGATGTAAATTACTACCATAGTCGTTTTTAACAGTGCTAAGTAAATCCTGCTTTAAAAGCCAAACGTTGCCTTCAGTCCTGCTTATTCCTCTGTACTGTGTCACAATGCAGGATTCCTGGTCCTCTGACCAAGTCACCGCTGTCACAGTAAGCATGGCTTGCTCTGGGGAATGGCCACATTCCCACACGGGAATGATAGATGTTTGTGGATGTCACTGGTGACAATGTCCAAATCTGGGCTAGGGCATGCCCCCCAGCCAAGAAACTAGGGTGCACACTTTTGTAATATAAATGCATTCACTGAGAACACAGACTACACTTACTAAAATGTCCATGAAAAGCAGCCAAGTAAATCAAATCAATAGGGTTAAATTTGCAATTAGGATTCTCTCTTTCGGCAGGAAAATTTTAGGATAGCCACAAATTGAGAAAAATTTGCTTTTTTTTCTTCTTTTTCTCAGAAGGCAATCAACCTTCTGGTCTGGCTATTCTTTACTTCTCCCTATGAAGTAAAATCTAAAAAGACACACACACGATATTTATGGAAGGACCTCCCAATGAATTAGGAAAAATTATTACTCAGAAGATCAAACAGAAACAAGACTGTCTACACTGTATGAATTAAACATACATGAATTAGGACACTGAGCCTTCCATTCTTTAGTAACAGAACTGATGCTGTCCTGAAAATGACATTAATGAATTAGACTGGTATATGAAAACCTTCTGCATCTGCTCTAGAGGTTGGAATGAGGATGTTAAATGAGGCAGCAGACAACAAGGACGTGCTGCTTAGGGAAGCTGAATATCACTTCTGTGCTTGTGGAGTTCTGCAGTTTGGATGAAGGTCACAGGTTATCTCCAGCTACATGAAAATGAGTGATAAATACACACTGTTGGTCTTAGACTGAAAGCAGTACTGGGCAAAGAGAGTCAAAATATGGAATATTACTCAAAATCATCCCCTGGTTTTCTAAAGATCATAATCTTCTATTAGAAGACAGTTTGTTACCTTCTCCTAATAGTAAAGCTGTAATAGTAAAAGCACCTCAATCTTGTAGAAGTATCTAAGATACACTGAATAAGTAAGGTATATGCAGTGAGAGCACCCTAAAAACATCACAAGAGGAGTGACAATTTCTGGGATAGTAATGACATGAACGAGTATCTAAACGTTAAGTCTGAGTGAATAAGAGAATTTTTCAACTAATGGATCAGGGAAAATGTGAAAGGATGAGATATGTGATTAAAGATCATAGTGTATTCGGTTAACACAGGTGGAAAATATATGACTTTGATGCTGTACTACAACATATTTTAATTGATTTGTGTGTAGTTTTAGTTTTATACATGCACAATTTTTTAGAACACATCTTTAGACTGGGACAAACAATAAAGGAAATCCATTGTATGACTTTACATTGATCCCAACATCACTCACTGGAATATCTTAACATTTCCTGCACAGATTCCCATTCGTTAAGATGACAACCTTGAGAAGAAGGAAACCTATAACTGCCATTCAGAGAAGGTCTAAAATTTCAATTGCTGTTTGAACACAAAGGAGCTTTGACATGCTGTGGTTTATTGAAGCACTCCTGCAGTTACAGACACATCTTTAACCACCCTACCCTCTCCCTCTTCCTCCATCCACCACTGATTGATGCAACTGGAAGCTTCAGTAACTGCAGAGCAAAGTCCCGCTTACTTCCAGCTCTCCTGGCCCAGCAAATGCTCAGCTCTTCTGGGAAGATGGAGCTATGCCATAAGCACATTGCACCTGAAAGGAGATGAAACCTTCCCTTCAAAGACACATGTGACCAGGTTTTTGGAACTGCCTGATGTGGCCAGTTCTCATCTGTTTTCCATAAAGAAGGAAAAGAGCCCTGTATTCTCCTCTTCATGAGAGTTCAAGTATGAATTCCAAAGAACAGAGATGCCAGGACTTGTCAGTGACATGACTAACAATTTTATGAGAACTGGCAAAACAGTTCATTTCTCCTACATCTTATTCTCAGAAACCTTGGAATTGTTTTGTCTGAAAGATTTGGGGGGAGGAAGGTGGACTTAATTCTCACAACTATATTAAATATTCAGTACATCTGATATTCTGTTGTCAACACGCAAAATATAGTTTAATTATGATAAGCCATACTGGAATCATTTACAATACATAAATGTGAAAAAACAGCATTAAATTATTTCTTGTTCCATGTGGAAAAATATACACCTTCCAACCCCCCAAGAAAGTAAGACAAGGCACAATAAATTCTGGTAATTCTCTTTCTTCTGACTTTTCAGTTCCATCACAGCTCTCAAAACTAAGATTTATGTGCTGTTTTGCATCTGTATCTGTTGTTGATTTTCCCCCCCTACAGGGATATAGGTGAATAAGTTTGGACAGGAAACGGTATCCCTCAAGCCAAACTGAAAGGTTTATAAAGTTGCTAAGAAAAGTTTGGGTCAGGGCCTAAATATCAATCATCTGCTCACTGTCTTTTTAAACGAGCTCAGGCATTTTCCCAACTGTTCCCAGCAGGTCTCTGCCACTATTTTAAACTAAGATTTCAGCCATTTTTTTTCCCCTGTGTTGACCTCACTAATTTTTCTTTCTCCCCCTCTTTACCTGCCAAAGGCATCCATCAGGATTTTGCCAAAGGCTATCTGCTTTTGAAGTTGAGAGGAATTCACTAATCGTGAGTGTCAAATCCACAGTAAATGCCATGGCCATATGGTATATGCTGCTTTTGGGAATTAGCTCAAAAGGCCTAGCTGTGAGAAGGCCGGCTGTATGTCAGGAGGGTTTTACTGCTAACTTTCATAACTCATGTCAGCTCTTTCAGTTTCTGTATGCATTGGCTTCAGGGAGTGCAACTGTTCCCTGAATTTATAAAAATGTTGTCAAGATCCCTTGATCTTGCTTCCTCTGTCTCTCTCGCACAAACACATCCAAACACATTTATATACACAGTGGAATAGCATGCACAGTGGCATGCAAATCTAGCAAAAGAGAAGCTTGTAAATAAATAGCATGTCATTCTGCTTACTCAATACATTTCTCTGGGTGTTAAACTCATGATAAACATATCATAAGCCCCGATGAAGGCTCTACAGCCTGTCCCATCACACCATCCTGAGTGTAACTCTGCAATGCATAGGAAGACATAAGTTTGAAAAACAGAGCAGAAATAGCTCCCCTAAGGGCAAGGGGCTGACATAGCTGAAACATAACTAACTGGAGAGCATTTGTTTTCACTAAAGAAGGAAGTGTCAGTGACACATCTCTGTGCCTGTGGAGGTGTACTGTACATGCAAAGCAAAAAGAAATCCACCTTCTTTAAAAAATTGGCCATTAATACATAAATATGTCTGTGTTGAAATCCCTCAGACGGTACCATTCTTAACAAGAACTACACACAAGACTAAGCAATTCTGCAGAGAAACACGCTTTTGTGATCCAAAGAGGCAAGGAGAAAGAAAACCACATATGAAGAGTTTAACATACCCACTTAGTGATAGAAAAAGAATTATTACAAAAATAAATGTCAGTCCCCTTGAAACACTTGAGTCAGCGCTCTCAACTTTCTCTGATGCTGTAGGAAGGTGTGAATGTCCTCCATGTGTCACATCATCCACACCAGCCACACAGGAATGTCTCCAATGCACCTCAGAGCCTTTCAAGGACCACTCCCCTCTAATTTATGTATAGTCTGTTAACATCCTCTTGGAGCAAACAGAAATAATACTTTTAAAAGACATTTCTACTTCAGAAACATGTGCCCCGACACAACAAAAAACCCAGATTTTAATACTGCCCCGAGGCAGAATTCATCCATCTTTAAGGCTTCTATTATGTATTTCCTGGTTAGTAATACAAAAAGAACTGCTGGCAGTATCACATCGAAACCAAAGTGGCAGAATCAGAAAAACTACTGAAAAGTTTACCTTTATAGGAAAGCTTCAGTCTTGGGATATTTTGTTTTGACGTTCCAGTGACTGGAAGGAACAGCATCGCTAAAGACAGCAGGCTGCAGGCATGTGGCACTTGCAAAGCTCTCATTCTGCTCTCCTCTTCTGTATCTTCTTTTGTACTATGGTGAAATATCTCCCCACTTTTCAAACAATCCAAGTTTTATCTGGAAGAAAAAAAGAAAACATCTGTAGATCTGCTTTACTGCATAAGCAACAATTCTGTAAGCAAGCCAGACCTATTTCTAAAGAGCACCTCAGTTAATTTCTTTGCTACGAAAGTATTTTTCCTCTAGTACAAGTAAATATGTTTTGTTTCTTTAATACTAAATTTACACATTTTGACATTGGAAAAATATGTAAACTTTTCAGACACCAATGTCTAGCCTAGCTAACGTTTAAGCACAAATTAAATTAATGCAGTATCCATAAAAAGAACATTTGACATTCAAAAGTGACCATGCAACTTGATAGTTAATACCAGTCCATTGGATATCTTACATGTTTTATAACTCTTTTTGTCTCAGTACAACAGCTATTGTGTGTTTATGCTATGACTAGAATGAACTGTAATGTCTCAGATGCCATGGGGGTACAAGCTGAGTTAACAGTGAGTACTTACCCATCAAAAACTAAACTAAGAAAACTGGAAAGAGCAAGCAGTTGTGTTTAGTTTTAATAGAGAAAAAAGTCAAAGTGGATGATGGATTTAAAAGTGCTTTCAGTATGATATTTCCAGCAGAACAACTGCCTCAACTCATCCACCAAAATGTCCTATAAACTTTAATGAGTGTTTCAGGCTGGGGTCAATAGGCTGATATGGGATTTTGTTAGCACAGTGTGCAACTAAGCCAGCTTTGCAACACTTTTCACTTAGTAAGAATCATTCATATTCCATAAATCTTGAAGTGTTTTACAACTGAAAGCAATTATCACTGCCCTTATTTTCCCTATGCAAAAACGGAACCATAAAGCTGCAGTGAACCTATTTCCTCAAGGTCACACAGCAAGCACAGTAGTTGAAAAGAAAACAGCAACAGCAGTCCTGCTGTCCTTTGTACCCAGCTATCAAGGATCCCTTTTGCCCAATAACTCGACTTTTGCACATGAAATTATTTGAAATGGCATCTTGAGTTCTGAAGGCAAAACTTCATGGTTAATAAATCACAGAGATCAGAGTATGAAAATATTTGTGAGACCAGATCCTTCCCCCTGCAAGTGCCTGATGCTAGAGGTCAAGGGAGATGGCTGGTGAAATGACAAATGTCAGTGTTTGAGTAATGCTGTAAAACCAAGGAGTAAGGAAATGTTATGGTTAGTCAAGAGATTAATGGCTCATGATGTGCCATGAAAATTCTTTTCTGAAAGGTACTGGAGCTGCCTGATTAAAAGAGCAATCCTAGTGCCCACATCAGCCAGCACTTGCACAGACACCAAAGGAGAGGTTCCTTGCAAGTCCATGAGAGATGCAGCACAGCTTGTGGCCCCTGAGCCTTTCCACCGGTCTGTTATTTGAACTCCTGCAGCACTGGGTCTTGCAATTCTGTGAGCTACAGCAGCACCCAGAACCAATTCGGCACCTCCTGATACAGGCAGTTCATCCTTCCTGGCATGAAAGGATGGAAACAGAATCCCTTCCGTTCTCTCTGACACAGGAAATCTTTCTCAGATGAAACTTGGGCTTTCTGAGCCTCCAGACTTTCGCTCAATAGCAAAAGACAAGGAAGTGTGCAAGAAGAGCATGATGGTGAAAAAGAAGGAAACAATTCGTAAAATCCCCAAAGCATAATTCCTATTGCAGAACACTAAGCTTCTTCCTTCTCAGTCCCCTCTTCAACACTCATATTCAGTGTCTGAATGCACTACTCTTGGCCAAGTGTGAGTACATGTTCACGAAATGACATGGAGAGAAAACAGACAAACATGAAATGCCTGTTTCATCTTTCTCTTCCCTTTATTACAGTATCAGATCCTAAAGGAACACCCTTACTTCTTCTGTGCCAACACATCTATCTGAGGGTGGACCACGAAGGACTAAAGTGGATTAGACTATCCCAGGGTTAAATCGCCTTGAAGAAATTTATTTAGAGGTGAAAAAGGGGAAAAGAAGGAGAGGGGACGAGGGGGAAGAATATATGAAGATGAGACACCAGCCCTGTTCATCTTCAGCAGGATGATAGTGACAAACCATACTTCAAAAAGAAGCAATTAAGAGGGAGCCAGTCTCACTGCAAGTATGTTGAGAAGTCACGGCCTGAAGGTCTGGGCCTCAGCCAACAGGGAACTCACCAAAGGATATGGGGCTCATTTTCTTGAGGCAAATTACTGTGAAGAATCAGGACTAAATTTGACTAAAAAAACAGTTGCATCAATGCACTGTCATTTGCTGAATTGATTGAGAATCAGCACCAAACTCAGCCCTTCGGCCATAGCTCACAACCTCACTTTTTCATGTAGGCTTTTTTTGCTAATGGGAACCTTCCTTTTTTCTTGGTTGGGTTTTTTTTCCCCTTTCCCCTTTTATTTGAATAATGTCTGTGAAAAACCATTTGCTTTCACAAGGCGGTTAGTTTACACTGGAGGCAGCAGCCCTGTGAGCTCGAGCCAACCCTGTCCTGTCTTTAGATTCATTGCAATCTGGCCACATTGTCACATATATTTTTAGTTTATGATGATCCTCTAATACAATTCCAGCTTCCACACAGAGTCCTTCCAACAGTCTAGCTCAGGTTAATGAACTTCAGGCCACTTCTCTTCTGCAGGAATTTCGAGGCCCAGGGGGTGGCTGTGCCCAAGAGATTTGCCAAAATCCGCTACGATTTCACCGCGCGAAACGCCAGTGAGCTCTCGGTGCTGAAGGATGAAATCCTGGAGGTACGTGACCGTTCCTGGAAAAGGTGTGTCCCCCAGGGGCAGGAGAGAGCTCGGGATAGCAACAAGCACCAACTCCATTTTCCCTGGTGGTATCTCAGCAGTGACACAAAGCTTTGCTCAAACCCAAAGCTGGAGCAGGCTGCCTGTGCTGTGTCGTGTCATTTCCTCAGCTCAAAGACATCGGTCCCATTTTAACCACAGTGAGGAGGGAGGACAACAACTCGCTCTAGAGCCCTGCTCATCCCCCGCTGGGTCGGTTCCTTATCACCACTTCCTCCTCCACGAGGATTTGTTTTCTCTGAAAAGCACCTTTCTCATAACCTTTCTCTTACTGCAGCACTGTTGGCAGCTGGACAAGGTGGGACGTGACTTGGGCTGACACTGATCTGTGACCTGAGGAAAAGGTTTCTCTGCAAAATGTGGCTTTTTATTTATTTAATTATTTATTTTAATGCAAAAAGACATCAGAAACTCAGTCATTAGGAAAAAAAGGTCTGGAGAAACAGGGACATTATGTAGGAACTATGAGTTCTTCAGCACGCAGAGGTGCTCTCCTGTTCATCCTTACGATACATTCTGATGCTTTCCAGGAAAAGTTTCAGTCCTGGATTGCATCTGAGAGCAACAGATCTGATTAGAGCTCCTGGCCTCAGTGATGTCCTTCTGGCAACTTCACCTTTTGGATGGTTCGGCCCCGCTATATCCTGGTTGTTTATGCCTGAAATCCCATTTTCCCACAGCAGATTTATTTTTGTCCCTCTCTCAGGTGTTGGAAGATAATAAGCAGTGGTGGAAGTTGCTCAACCGGAGTGGGCAGGCCGGTTATGTTCCGTACAATATCCTGGATGTGGTGAAACTGGAAGAGCTCAAACAGGTCTGTAGTCAGGTAATACCTGACTGGTATCAGCTGCAGGGCACAATCTGCCTCTGGGAATAATGTTGGCATTAGACCTCCCTGATTTCTTAGGATACTATGCACCAATCAGGACAGACCTTCAGAAGTAGACAAAGCCAGGAGATTCCTGAGTCTCCTATGATAAAATTCACATTTTGCTACGATCGTCTTCCCAAATAAGGCCTATCCTTCCTATTTGTGCACCAGCCTCCTGCTTTCCATATTTTTCCACATCAAGATTTTTCTTGGGGGTTAAATTAAAGATGGACACTTCCCTCAGCCAGTTCAGTTCAGCACCAGGAACACGTTACTGGAGTGGAGGCAGATGGAAACACCATCTAAGTGAGATTTAACTGAATACTGCAACTTGCACTGCAGAAATGTGGAGCTGGAGTGTTCTAAACACCCTAGGGAAGCATGGAATTGCTTCCCCATTTTGGTATTGCAGCGTTTGGGCAAAGCCTAAGGCGGCCCAGCAGGCTTCTGGATAAATCCCTGCTAGTTTAATCAAAACGTCAAAAAACTTTCCAGTCCGCTCCAGGCCCTTGGCAGTGGTCCCGCTTCACATCCCAGCTACGGAGCAGTGAGGCTCTGCCTTCCAATGAGATCGAACATGTTTGGCACAACTAGGAATTCCCTTGCGCAAACTTCAGACTTTGCTTTGGGTTCTTCATTCCCAGAAATTAACTTCTTCCATGCAGCTCCACCTGAGGTCTCCCCAGCCCCACATCAGCACAAGGAGAACACGGCAGTTTGTCCCTCCGTGGGTGTGAGGCAGAAAGCTTAAGAAAATTAAAAACGACCAAAAAAAATTCTTACTTTTCTTTCCCTTTCTAACCAGTCTAACCAGAGGTACAAAGGAGACCTGAGCCCCAGGGGCCATGGCCCATCCAGCCCAACCCACAAGCTGCCTGCCAGCTACGCCGGGGATAAGTGGGGCACTGAGATGTTGTCACGCCACTCTGCACAGGACGCCAAAGAACGCACGTGTGTGTCCCACTCTGGGCTCCCCTGGGTTTGGGCGCTCGGGGGACCAGACCTGCCCAAGGGGCTCCCCTGCACCTTTTACTGATCACAGCAATGGAGCAGCACTGTGTCTGGAGGCCATTCCAGGCAGGACAAGAGCCAAGAGAGCAGCCCTGGGGCTTGTGACACCGCCGGGGCTCTCGGGCGGCCCGGGCCGAGCAGGGCAATAAGTGATCACCCCATGCCTCCTTCCTCCAGTTCTAACTTCCTCCTCCTCCTCCCAAGGAGAGAGTTTCCTTTCTCTTCCAAAATGTTTAAGTGTGTCTAAGGAACAGCTCAGGCCAATCCCTTTCTCTCACTTCCTTTTGCTCATCTCCCGGCACACACACAGTGCCCGCCTGGCCGCTTCCTTCATGTGGTTCCACAGAATTCCCGGCCAAACAGGAGATCCGCATCACTCCCTCACCCTGCACGTGCTGTGGGGCTCACAGAGCAGGAGAGAGATCAGGGGCCCTGCTCACCTCACCCCTTATCCCACCCTGTCCACTCCTGGAAGCAGGAGCCCTTCTGGGACGACAGGAAGCCCCACAATACAAGGACACAAATCTGTTCGTATCACTGAGTTATTCTCCACAGTCTTCAGGAGTTTCATGGGGAAAGCGATACTGGATGAAGAGTCACTGGAGTTTTCACAGAAGCACAGGATGCCCTGGGCTGGAAGGGACCTTCAAGCTCATCCCATCATGAGTGTGTTGCTCATTCCCAGTTTGTGCTTCCTGCCGCTTCTGTTCTGTTGCGGAGCAAAACCTGGAGCTCTGCGATCAGCAAATTAGTGACTAGAAGCAGCAGAGAGGACTGAAAAGGTCTCAATTCCAAACCTCCAATTGTAGATTCTCACAGAACTGTGCTTCCACATCAGGCAACAGCCAAGGGGTGATGGGAGCAAAATAAATGGCAACACAGGGGCACAGGAAAATGGGAATCACTTTTCTGGGCTGAATTTAAATAAGAATGTTGAGCCACATCCCCATTTGCCTTACAGTTTCCCCACAAACATTTAATGGCATTTTTGACTGAAGACTTGCTTTCATTCCCTACTTGTTTCTACAGAACTTATTCACCAAACGGATGAGCTGAACGACGAGCTGCTAAAGAAGATCACAAACAATAAAATTCAGCCTCCCCACAGGAATTTCAAAGTGGAAAAGCCTCAGCAAGTTTTCGTGCCCCTCACCTTTGAATCCAGCACTGAAGAAGTCAAAGCCTGGCTGGAGGCCAAGTCATTCAGCAAAGAGTAAGATTTGCCCTATTGCCACGTGCAATGCTCGTCCTTCCCTGGAGAAGGAGCGGGGGAGGCCACCGGCACCATCTCACCTGGGACAAGCCACTTGGATTTACTTACAGAGCCTGTGTTGCAAATTAGATTTCAACCCTGTTCAATCCAGGCTCTATAACCAGAATGTTCAGAGCCCAAAGTCACTCCCTTTCTCTGGTATAAATATTTTCTTGGAGATAAACAGTTAACTAACTAAATCCAAGGCCTGAAATGCTACTGGAATTGCAGCTGCCACCTTGGAACAGCCCCAGGGCCCCGTGATATGGTCCCACTGCAGCTCCTGGCCTCCCATCTCCAACTCCTCACCTCTGGCACGAGGCCACGTGCAGCACAATCGTCACCTCCCTACTTTGTGTCTCCCCAGGACCGTGGAACACCTGGGCATCCTCACCGGAGCTCAGCTCTTCTCCCTCAACAGAGAGGAGCTGAAGAAGGTGTGCGGTGATGAGGGAAACAGAGTCTACAGCAAGATCACAGTGGAGAAAAACCAGCTGGAGGTAAGCATTTTTCTGGATAATTCCTGCTGGAATGGGGGCTGTACCAGCAGCGTCAGATAGCTCATTAAACAGGCATTTTAAAAAATACAATTGTGGGGAAAAAAAATGCAACCAAACCTACACCAGCAATAAAACACACGTAAAAATTCCGAAGTGTCTTTTGAGCAAATCTGTAAGATCCCCCTGTTTCCACTAATTAATCTGCTTTTTACTGATATCACTTATCTCTTTGAAACTAGCTCTACTTTTACAGCATTAATTAAATACTGTCACTTAACTGCAGCTTGAAGTTCAAATCCAAACTGCCTGTTTTGTTTCCATTCCAGAAAAGCAGAGGGGAGTCGGAGCTCCAAGAAATCACGAAGCGCCGCCAGGAAAGGATTGATTCTGCAAATTAAAGTCTCTCTGCTTTATTTCAGCTCTTAGCCCTAAGTAGTGCAGAAAAAAAGGGAATGAAAGCAATGATTCCTGGCCCAGGCCAGATGCAGCAGAGCTCCCCTTGGGGTCCAGCTGCCATCAGAGTGACAATTCCTTGAACACTGTTGGGAAGGGTTGACAATAAGACCATGTCCCACTGGGAAAGGTGTTTTAATTTTGCATGAAGTATTTTTTTTATAACGATATATTTTATACTGAAATTTTCCGTGCATGCGATCAGAGCAGGATTCACACGGGGCTGGATGTACAAGGGCTGGCTTCAAGCAAAAAAAGACCCCCAAAGCTTTTCTCCGAGGGCTGTCCCCTGCTCCCCACTCTCCCCTGGCAGAGCAGGCGTGGCACACAGCACAAGAGAGGCCAGCCTCAAGGCTTGGAGCCTGGACCAGAGGAATAAGGCTTTAGAACCCTGCAATGGTTTGGGTTTAAGGAAAGGACATTAAAGCTCATCCCATTCCACCCCCCTGCCATGGGCAGGAATGCCTGTCACAAGCCCAAGTTGTTCCAAATCTTGTCCAACCTGGCCTCGGACACTTCCAGGAATGGTGAGTCATGACCTCTCTGGGCAACCTAACCCTTTCTATTTCCATTTCCATTTCCTCCTCAGTGCAGGTGTCCCCTGCAGCCCACGAGCACAGGGCCGGTGACAACTGCCTGTCCTTGTCCTGTCCCCCTGTGCCCCCTCGTTGGACAAGGCTAGAATGGCAACACACATTCCCAAAGTCTGGCTGCTTCCTTAAATCCATGGACCAGCTAGTGCTATCTCTGAACAGCTGAAATGAGCTTTCAGTGCCTAGAAATGAGGAGTGACAAACAAAGGGATTTGAATCTGGAAATAGGTGAGTTCCACCCGCCCACCGCTGCTGATGCAGAGGCTGGGGCTCGGGGCAGCTGTGCAGCCCTTCCCTGGGGCACGGATCCTGCACTGGAATGTTGTGGTGGTGTTGCCAAACCGGGCCTCAAACCAGGAGAAGATAAGCCCTGACCGTTTGCTCCCGACCCAGGCACACCCACAGCCCTTCCCAGGGTGTTGGTCACTTGTCCCCATCTTCACGTTTTCACTGCAAAAAGTCAGCTGAAATGATTCCCAAATAGCTGAAACCCCAAAGCACACTGGGAAAGGCAGGTTTAACACAAATTAAATGGCCACAAGAAAAAAACCCCCTCTAATTTAGCACAGGGTGTTGCTCTTTACTTCCCGTTTTCCTTCATAAAGTTATGTGCATTTGTATATAGCAATCTGTAAATAGGGGTGAGGAAAATCCCTCTCCCTAGAAGCAGAATTAAGTGATTATGCTTCCAAAATTTACTCACCATTTCAAAACTCAAGCAAGCAGCGTAGTTCCTGTCCACAGCAAGTTTGGCACATTGCATTTCTAGCTCTGTTTGACTGACAGACCAATCTGATTGCAAAGCAGTGAAGCACACAGAGCTCCAGAGCTGCCCACAGCCCAGGGACAGCTGGGTTTTCTCTCTCAGCACATGCTGAGTCTTTGTCCAAATTTGTGCCTGTCATTGCACATTTAATGGAAAAAGCTTTAAAACAGCATCTGGGGAGCTCATGTCTAAAACTGAGAACACCAGTGCACCTTAGTTTTGGCTTCATTCTTAAGCGTCTCCAATGGATAATCTGTTTTCTTCATTTGAAACAGGACACTGCTCTCACCAGCAGAATTAGGGTGCAGGCAGGGGAGGATCCTGGGTTTAGTCACAGCCCTGCTAGGATCTGAGAAGGGCACTCACCTTGTCAGGGAGGGATGAAGAGGACAATCCTCCTGAGAAGCCCTGGCTCCGGATTAGGGTGGAGATGGGAGGCAGGATGGCAAGCACGGGAGGCGAAAAAGTTTCTAAAATGAAAATAAAAACGAATGTTGAGCTAGGAAACACACCATCTTCTAGTCCTGGGGTGTAGAGGAAAGCAAATCACAGGGAATTACGGTTATCTGGGATTTTAACAGGAGTGTACATGACAGCTCTGTAAAGCCGGGAGCCACAAGAGCACTTCCTAAAACAAATAGCTCAGTAGACCTTATTGCAGAGGCCACTTTTACAAATTTCCACGCGACTGAGCTGTGCATCTGTTCTGTTTGTACTGCCTGCAGACACTGCTATAAAGTACTGTACATTGATGTAACTGAGCGAAGGAGACAATGATATAACCATGCACTGTACAAGATTTATTAAAATAGTTAAGTTATAACTCCATCTCCGTCTCTTTCACTGGGTTTTCATAATGCTTTGTCACTGAGAGTCTCAGAAACTCAGCAGAATGTCTGAAACCACACATTTCCTTTTGGGTTTGGGGACTGACATTCAACAGGAAGGATGTTACGGCCTGGATAGCTGTGTCTTAAGAATAGGGGCAAAGCATGAGAAGGCTGCACAAAAGCACATTCTTGCCTCTCTGGAAGGGGAACGACTGTGGCAGCTGTCCCAAGTGGAACCATACAGAAAGAGGGAACAGCATAACCCCATGACTAGGAGCCTGTTACACGGATTCTCCAACATTTCCAGCCAAGAGCCATCCTGTTTCCAGAAGCAAAAGTTTGTCTTCTCTTTTCCTTAACAATTAAATTACCCAGCTGAAATAACTGGTAATTCCTTCTGTAGATGTTTTGGAGAGTACAATTTCCAAGTGGGCCCACACTAACAAGATCACCTCTTTTACAGCCTAAATAAAGTTCAGGCGAACCACGAGCCCAAAACACCTGCCTTACTGGGCCGAGGGCTCTCTCAGCGCCTGGAGCTGCACTCGATAAACCATTTCGAACCTTGCCACAACGGCGGGGAAGGGAGCCCAGAGCGCTCAGCTCCTGCAGCGGGGCACCACCGACGCGGCCCCGAGCCTTCCCTCACGGCCGCCTCCCTCAGGGGCTGCCCGCCGCCACCTTGCGGCACCGGCCGCGCCCGGGCCCCGCGCGGCCACGAGGGACGGGTGGCTCAGGGGCGGGTCGGGCGCCGTACCGGCCGCGGGGAAGACTGCCGGGAGTTCTGGCGACACGGAGACTCCGGGGACAGGAGGTTCCGGGCCCGAGAGATCTCGGGGCCAGGAGACTCCCCCGATACGCTCCGTCGGGGACGATGGCGGCGTCACGGTCGCCAAGGCGAACCCCCGCCCGGCCCTCACGAACCAGCCAATCAGAATCGCTCTCCCTCCCGCGGCCTCGTCCGTCTCCTGTCCGCGCTCCTGATTGGCCGCTGCCGCCCAGCCAGGCTGGGATTGGCGGCGGGCGGCGGGAGCGCGCGGGCCGGTGCCCTTCGGGCACGTACCGTCCCTCCTGGGCGCGCGAGTCCCCCGGAGCCGCGGACGTGTCGGTGTCCCCCGTGAAGCGGCAGAAGGTGGAGTCGGCGCTGGACCAGCTCAAGCACCACACCACGGTGGTGGCCGACACCGGGGACTTCAACGGTGAGAAGCGGCATGAGGGGATCCTGTCTCCGCAGCTTCTGCTTAGCCCCCTCTCCCGCCCCTCTTCGCGGAGAGTGGGCGAGCCCGGCCGAAGGGGCGCGCGCTGAGGGGACCGACCCACCCTGGGGCCGGAGGGGGGGCGAGCGGGACGGCGCTGGGTCTCCATCCCAGGGCAGATCCCGCCCAGCCAGGACATTGTCCAGAGCCCGCCGTGATTTCTCCCAGTTTGCCCTCGAGTGTGCCCTGACCACTCCGTTCAGCTCTGCGTGCTGTCAAGGAGAAGTGCCAGACTGAAGCCAGGCTCTGCTGCTCTAATTAATTTTGGGTTTTCTGCCAGTGGGCTGTCTAGATCTGGGACTTGTTTGGGGTTTTTCAGACTCACGCTTGGACGGGGCTTGGAGCAGCCTGGCCCAGTGGAAGCGAGTGGAACTGGATGAGCTTCAAGACTCCTTCCAACCCAAACCATTCCAGGATTCCATGATATGCTTAAAAACTGATTTGGGGTTGGAGAGAAAGAAGGGAAATGATGCTTTTTATTTGTTTCAGTTGAGCTGCACATTGATCTTTTCCCTTTTTGCATTTCCAGGATGCAGAAAGTGAGAAGGAACTTGAGGAGATGTGCTCGGTCCGAGAGAAATCATTTTGAAAAAACTCATCTCACTGGATACTGCAGCAACAGTAAAATCCCAAATGGATTTCATGATCCTGACAATTCTGAGTGCACTTCAGGGATAAGGCACAAGATCTTACAGAAAAACAGACGCAGCAGCACACATCCAGGAAAACATCTTGGAATTAATGGCATAAAATCGTGGTTTATTTTCCTGCATCTGTTTGATTTTAGGATCCCTAAAAATGTTACATTCCTAGCATCAGTGGTCAGGGGGTAATTTAGAGGTAGTTGGTGATAAATATTTTTGGTTATATGTAGGGCAGATATTTATGCCTTACATAACTCTGTAATATAAATATGTATTATATATTAGGGCATATAGCTACCTATTTATATATAACCTATTTTTTATGTGTGCACAGATATAGTTTATATCAGACACTGTGCCTGTCTGAAGGCCTTGCTACTGCGCTCCTAACTCATTCCTGAGGAAAACATCAGGCAAAAGTTGTTAGGTTTAACTGGTTCCTCTTTTCCTTAATAATTATTTTACTCAGTTGGAATAACTGAGAACAGCTGTTAGAGATGTGCAGTTCCCAGTGGGACCAAGGCACTTTTTTGCACAACGCAGAGTGGCGTTTAAGGTATTCAGTAGTCAGAGAAGTGAGGATTAGGATTTTGAATGCTCTTGGGCAACAAGGCTGGCCAGAGATCCCTCCTAACTCACTGTGGGACAGCAAAAACCCCACAGCCAAGGGTAACCAGGGATTGTGGGGATGGAGAATTTAATGGCATCAGGTGGCAGCAGTGCCAGTTCAACTGATAAAAAAGTAAATCCACGACTGCTCTAGAGGAGTATTGTTCCTGGACGTGTGTAAATACAGGGACACCTCTTTACTCTCAACTGAGGGAGGTTTGTGGTTGTGGTGCCAGTTTACCCTTGAGAGTTCCAGGCTTTATTTCAGCTCCCCTGGCCCGGCCTGATGTGCGGCAGTGGTGCGAGGGCCGGAGCCGTTCGCTGGCTCTGGGAATGCAGATGCCATCGTGGCCCAGTGGGGGGGGGAGCTTAGGCTGTGGTGGCAACCTAGGAAAGGGATCAGATGGCTCCTGGAACTGCCCAGAGTGCAGGAAGGGAGGGGGAACTGAACTGCTCCCACAGACCCCTGCTGGGCTATGGTTCTGGGCCAGGCCCATCAGAAAAGTGGCAGCATCAGTGGCACCTCAGTTGTTACTGTCCTTGGAGCTCTCAGGATCAGGATGAAATCATGTTCATGCACTACTGGGAAAGCAGGGAGCAGGATCAGTGCTCTAACTCTCTACACTCTCTCTCCAGGAGTGCCTTGGGTCATGGCAATTTCATGTGTGGAATAGTTTCCTGTGTCTGCCTGGGCAGCTGCAGTTATTGCACAGGCATTCAGGGCTGACAGTTCCCTGCAGGGAGAGCTCAGCCCATGTGCCCAGAGGCAATCCCAGCATCTGCAAGAAAGAAAGAAGCAGCAAAAGGTGATTGCTTCTCTTTCAAAGTTATTTCAAGTGCTCACACCCAAACCAACCTTTGCTCTTGATTCTGGCCAGGTGCATGGTGAGCAGTGGGCACAGGTCATGTCATCCATGCTGGTGTGAGTGATGCTTTCTGGGGGAAAGCAGCTGATCTCCAAAGTTCCCTTCCTGCCCTGTGCCTGATCTGCACAGGAGAAAACCTCTTCCAGGAAGGGATTGTGCTTCCTCTAATCCCATTTGCCCAGTCTGTTCCATGGGGATATTGCCAGCCTGGGGCAGCAGAGGCACACGCAGCTCTCAGCACTCTCTGCTCCAAGCACAGCTCTGGGCTCCTTTGCACACTGCCTCTGCCATGGGGGTTTTCTCCAGGAGAAGCCAAGGAATTGCTCATGGAAGGGTGCAGATTAAGTTATCCCAAAGGGAAGCAAAGAATAAATATCTCATTTTTCCATCAAAATGCTCATGCTCTTTCCTACAGATTATTTCAAGTTTTTCCCACAAGCTTTGCCCTACCCATCATCCCATTTTTACCCCAAAAAGTAATTTTCTCTGTCCTCCAGAATGTCTCAGTGTCTATCCCCAAAATTTTCACTGTGTCTCTGCAAGTGACTACCTCAGTTTACCTCATGCTGTTCATTCTCTTCCCTGGGGATTGCTTCAGATTTTCCCTCCAAGCTGTCCCTGTCTGTGCACTTCTGATTTCTTCTTTTTTACAAGAAAGTATTCATTCACTACTCTGGAGATTAGCTCCAGTTTTACCCCCCCAAAATTGCCCTAACATTCACTAGTCATTGCCTGATTTTTACCTCACTATGTTCATTCTCTCCCCCTAGAGATAACCTCAGGTTTTACCCCCAGTATTTTCCCTACCTGCCCACTAACTATTTACTCTTTTTGACCTATAAATATTCTCTTTCTATCCTGGAGATTTCATCAAGTTTTACCCTGAAATATTTCACTATCTTTCCAGTACTGTCTCACTTTACCTCAGGATGTACGCTCTCCCTGCCACACATCACCCCAGCTTTCACCTCCAAAATTATTGCTACTTGTCCACTACTTATTACCTGATTTTCACCTCAGTATGTCCATTCTCTGCCCAACAGGTCATTTTAATTTCTACCCCCCAAAACTTGTCCAACCTGTCACCTAGTGACTACCTCAGTTTACCTCAAAAATGTTGTCTCCCCTAGAGATTACCTCAGACTTGACCCCCACATTTTTTCCCTGTCTGCAAGTTACTACCTCCATTTAACTTCAGTATGTTCATTCTCTGGACTACACACTCAAGTTTACTCTCAATCTCCCTGCCTCTCCAACACTGATTACTTCCTTTTTACCTCAAAAGATTCATTTATTTTCTACCATGGAGGTTACATCAAGTTTCACCCCCAGAATTTACTAATACTTCCACAACTGATTCACTCAGTTTACCTCAACAAGTGTTCATTCCCTCACCTAGAGGTGACCTTGTATTTTACCCCCAAAGGTTTCCCTACCTGTGCACAACTGATTGCTATAGTTTACTTCAAAATCTTCATGCTCTCCATTACAGGTCACCTCAAGTTCACTTCAAAAGTTTTCCCTACCTGTCCATTAGCGATTATCTCAATTTTTACCTCCAATAAGTCATTCTCTACCTACAGACACTGGATAGTAAATCATACAAAGATCTAAAACACTGCACAAGAAACAGCAGAAAGTTTTCCATGAATAACACAAGTTCCTTTTTTCCCTCCTCTGCCTAGGACTGCTACCAGGAGACAGGAGAGCTGTTATCAACACTCAAACCTCCCAAGCGTTGTTATTGCTCAGAGAGCTGCGCTGGCACTGAGCTACTCCCATGCGCCTGCAGGGCTCTGGGGAGGGGGAAGACGACCTCCCACTCCTGCCTGGAGAAATTTCAATGCCCAAAAAAGTCATTTCCCTTCTCTCTCTCTGAGCCACGGCCAAAGCAGCTGTGTAGAACAACATGGACTACTCATGGAAGGGATGATTCAGTTGTGGGAAAAACGCTAAAGAAGGCCTATCACCCCAAATTTCAGGGTGAAAACACACTGCTTGTTAACAGGAGCACACAAACTCATTGAAACCAGAGAGGAAACTGCACACCAGGAAAAGAGCTGAAAGATAGGCCCTGCCTTGATTGATAATTCCAAAGGAAATTCCCCACAGATCATAGGCAATTACCTATAATTTTACCTCCCTAATCACTGGATTTCTGACTTGGGTTGCTGTGGAAGTGTTTCACAGATGCCTTGAGGGGTCAGGGGCTTGGCTGGATTCTTTGTGGTTAGTCCTGACAGGCCCAGGCCAAACCCACCCACCTGCATTGCTGCTCCACCCCAAATTTGCATGAAATACTGAGAACAGGTTATAAATACTCCCCTTCTCTGTCCTTCCTGACACATCCATGGAGCAAATGTACTCTATCCATTGTTCCCAAGAGCACCTCTCCAGCCCAAATCCCAGTTTTCACCAACACAAACCAAACAGACCTAAGACAATTATTCCATCAGTGCCTGCTATTCTGAGCTCCCTGTTCCCTGCCACTCACACAGCAATCTCACCTCAGCCCAGAGACTCCCTGTCCCCAAAGGGAAACACAACCTGATAGGGCATAGCTCTGGCACCACATTTCCCCTTGTTCCTGAAAAGCCCAAGTAAATCCAGTCCCTCAGACCTTGCATCCCTGAACACCAGGAGAGCTGGAGTTTTACCCAGATCCCAGTGCCCTGCACGGCTGCGCTGACACGAGCACAGGCCGATCGCTCCGCCCAGCACCATCCCTCATTCTCCTCCCACGGCTCCCCAAGCGTCCCCAAACCACCCCAGCGTGTCTGTGCCGGGGCCAGGGCCTGCCCCGACCAGAGGCTGTCACCCAGCCTTGCACCTGCTCCCACCCCTGGGAGAGCTGGGAATGCACTGAGAGCTCGGCTCCCCAGTCCTCAGACACACAAATAATGCCCAACCTGCCCCTCTGGGCACAGCCAAACACCACAACTCCATCATCCCCAAGGAACTCTGGCAGTCGCCTCTTCACCTCTGCCCTTGTCCAAAGGACACAGGTAGGACTGGGCTGTCAGAAATGGTATTCCCTAGGCAGTTCATCCCAGCAGAAAGGAGAAGAGGAACCCTGTGTCCCTCTGACTGACCCCACAGCATGGGCAGGACCAGCTGGGTTCTTCATATTCTAAATTTTAAAATGAACTGAAGAACCTGAAAGGCAAAAAACAACACACATATAAGGTTAGAGCCAGTCAACACACACAGACAGACACACTCTCAGACACCCCTTCTTCAGCTTACACACTGACTGCAGCCCTTACTAGAAACACTCCCCCCTAAAGAAGATGCTTTAACATCTTCTTCCATCTGCTGCTCCTTGATGTGGAACAGTAGATCCTGGGAAAATTGGTAGCATCAGTGACCATAGGGATCAAAATTTGCCTTAGGGACCTGCAAGACAGCATGAGGCAGTCTGCAAGTAGCTGACAGCTAGGAGTTATCCCCACACCAGGCCCATAAACTTTCTACCCAAAAGCCCATAGACAGGAGAGGAGGGTTCTAAAACTGTTCAAACTAGCCAGGACTGAATGTGCCAGGGCAGGGCAGCTCCAAGCATAAGTGACACATGGACACACAGTGCATCAAATATAAGCAAAGATGACATGAAGACTTGAGATAACGCTTCAGAAGATAAATTCTTGAGACCAGGATGCTTTGAGGCGACGGAAGCTACGAAACTACTGCAGTGAGGAGGGTCTAGTACACTTCATACAGAAGTCCAAGGGAACGGCACATGAAAAAAAAGATACTACCAAAACTGAGAAGGAAGATGGATAGGAACACCTGTGTACTTCTTCTGGTCTCAAAAAGCAAAACCATAAAGACGCCAGAATAAGCCCGATCCAGGAAAGTATGCAAGTGCTCCTGCTGCCAATATGGCCCATAACGATGCCTGTAAAGCATTGAGACATCACAAAGCCCTATGACACTGAAGACAACGGACACAGACCACATAACAGACACAAACTGAAACTGCCCAGCAGTTTTACCTGATGGACCCAAGATTGCTAGTGCAAGATGAGCCAGAGGCTGATGACGCCGAAGGAAAGAAGGCTCTACGGCAGTAGTACGTGACAGTGAAAGGTAAACTCCTCATGAGAAGTTAGTGCCAAAGCTGGTAAGAGGATGCTCAAGAAGCGCAGTAGGCCTAGAGAAGGAGGCAACGACTGCCAGCTGATACAAAGGGATCCCTAGAGAAGGATTCTGCTGCCAAAGGCTGAAGTGACATCACAAAACATGACCGACCCACAAATGGCCAAGATGCAAGATGTCCACATGCTTGCTATGCTCAAAAGTGCTCAAAAGCATGGCTACACTGAAGAGTAGGCAAACTTTAGACCGTGGCAATCGTGCCAGACCCGAAGGCAGGCTCCTCGGGTGAAAAGATGGACAATGACATCGAGACTCAAAATCCAATGATGCAAAGCTCACGAGAACATGGAGATGGGTTGGAACTGCCCAGCCCGGCAAAGGCTCGAGTGATGCTGAAGAGAAACCCTCTCTCCCTTAACCTCCAAGGGGCCTGGCCCACTACAGCCCTCTCCTCTCAGCTAACTTCAAATTGCCTCCTGTGATTCCAAAGGTTTTTGCCTTCTCCCAACCAAAAGTCCCCACACTTAGCTCTCTGAAGACCAGCAGACAAAATCCATCCTCGACAGAAAAGAACGCTTCAGCACCGTGGATGTCAATACATGGCCCACAGCCCACTTGGGTGGCTGCAAAAGATGGAGAATAATGACAAAATTCAGACTGTGATGACACGTCCCAGAAGTGACCCCTTGCACAATGCCTCTCTCCCTCGTAACTGCTGAGGCTCATCGCTCACCGGCCGTTTCCAAACTTAGGCTCTGCACCTACTTGTAGTACCTAAGACAACAAAACAGAAACTGCGACTATTGCCCTCCAGAAGAATAAATGCACGGGCTGGGCTCCTTCTGCACCACTGGCCCAGGCTCACCTCAAATCTCCATCCGACTCCGGAGGTGGCCCGGACGATACCCGCAAAGCGAAAAGGGACACGCTTCGCATGCTGCCACGTACCTCTCACCTATCAGTCGCCCCACCTAAATGCCAACTCACCTGCTCGCCTCTGTCCCTTGGCATGCCCAGGGCAGCAGCAGCACCTGCAGAGAAGCAAAGCAATAAAACATGCTGAGAGACTGAAACCACAGCCTCCCCGCTCCAACTCAAGTACACCACACCTATAGCTTAAGCTTGCACCCACCTGGCCTCCAGCATCCCAGGGCCGGGACACCTTCCCAGTGGACCACCTAAAATGCACAAACAAAAACGGATGCTTAGAGCTGCACCAGAAACTGATACCCAAGCAGTAACAACTCATTCTGGCCACCAGTCACCGCTCACCTTGCTCCATCGACCTCAACCACTGATCTTCAGCATTACTTCCTACAAATAAAGATGAAGAACAAAGCTGTAACACAGTCACCATTTACACTTGCCCTGCAAAGACAAACAGTGACTGACCTTCCTGTGGGAACCACCTCACCTGGTATGGGGCACTCTGCCACAGATTCAATCCATCTGCATCTGAAAGAAAGTTATGACAAAAGTCAAAGTACTGCATCGTAACTTAGCAGCTCCAAACATTTTGTGTTAATCTAGAAATACCATCTTGAGTCCAACTAATCCCTACATTACAAATGTCAAGTCCCTAGGACTTATCCTATTACACCTACACCCAGACTATGTAGCAGGGCAAAGCAGCCCCAGGCCAAACACACAGACACCTGTGACACAGGAGATGACAAACAAGGGGATGCAACAAGGAGAGGAAACTCTCAGCAAGAAGAATTACCAATGACATGACCTAGATGAGGCTCAAAGAACTCTGGCAGAAAAAGACCTTAACAGAAGGACTTATGCCAAGAACCGCAAAGATGGACGCCCGAGAATCGTACGGTTGGAATCCTCTACCTATCCTCACATTCTCCCAAGTCCTAATCTGTTATAAGGGATCGTTGCAGTGCACAGCTGTCAATACAGCTCAGAACAAGACTGTAAAAGGTGTCTGACTCAATAGTGCTAAAGAGAGATGCGATTCCGATGCATGTCCGAGCTTGCAAGTCAAAGGTTCAAGGGTAGCAGCGTCGGGCCAAGGAATGCAAAGGAGCTGCTGAGGATGATGCCCAGCATTTCTGATAAGCCCCTCAAAGGGGTAAGGCAAAAGACATGTGACACAAGATGCCCAAAAGACATAGAACACACAATAGACAAGTGACACAACACGCACCGGGACTGCTCTGCCGTGCACACCTCAGCATTGTGATCAACAGCAAGACTTTCCCTTTATGTGGCCTAAGGGTCCCTCTCATGGACATCCCCATCTCCAAAGCTAATTCAAAGATCCCTCCCACCAAGTCCTGACCCAGCACCCCACTCTCATCCCCCTCCCTGAGGTGTAGCCCTCGACTTAGCTCTCAGATATCCAGGGATGCAAATCCTCATCAGGTGCAAAACAAGGCCACCTCATCATCTGGGAAGTTCCTGCCCTCAGAGGGCTGTTCTCTCTCAGTCTACTACAATAAAGTAAACCAAACATCAGTGCCTGAACTCAGCAGCACATCAGCCAAAACCCAACAATTCCACTACTCACCAGCTCCTGAGAACGCCCCGGTCCTCGGCTCACACGCTGGGGCCGCACTCCGAGGCCGCCGTCACAGGGTATCCCTGGGTTAAGGGGAGACAAGGTGATGTGGCATTGCTGAAACTTGAGGGGACCCTCGCTCCTCCCTCCCTCCCCGACTCGCCACAACTCCTCAGCCATTGCCAAAGGCTGCCCAGATGGCACCTTCAAACAGAAAAGGTACAGGCTTCATTGCAGAGCCCTGTAATACTTCTGGAAGGCTCACAGGGACAGGCAGCTCAAGGGTGATAAACTGGCTCCATCAGCTGGTCCATGAGGGGGTTCAGCCCCTGTAGGCATAATACAAGTGGGCCACCTAAAACACACAAATGGATGCTCAGACAATGCATGCTTTGAGCTGCCCCAGAATTTGGCACCCGAGCAATAACTGGTTGCGTCCACTGGTCACTGCTTACCTCACTCACTTGACCTTGACTGCTGATATCCAGGTTTACTTCCTAAAAACAAAGACAAAGAACAGCCCTGAAACATAACCAAAATGAAACACCACCCCTGAAAAGCTGAATGATGACCAACCTTCCCAGGGGAGAAGGGGCAAAACAAAATGGAAAGGCACATGCCCATGTAGTGTCCAAAAGGGTTGCATTGCCGAGGTAGGTTCCACCTGAAAGTGCTCGACTGTGACCTCTTTCTGCAAGGGTGTCTGTCATGTTGGAGTAGCAATTTGAATGCTGCAGACCACCTGTAAAACACAAAAAAAAAAATCAAAGGCTACTTATAGTTTCATCACTAATACAACAACTCCAGTAGCATCCAGTTCTGTGCTGGAATCAATACTCATCCAGCTCATGGTCCCCCCAGTGCCAATACCCTGCTGTGCCAAGTGCTTCACATCTTCAAAATGAAAATCCCAACAGTGAGGTAAACATAGAGCCCAAAGTCAGGCCGTAGCTTGGACTTCAGGCACTGACCCACCTCGCTGCTGTGCTCCTCTGGTTTCCTCCATTCATATCAGGTTTACATGCTCTCCCTCTGCAAAAGAATTATTTGTCAAAGTTACCCAGACAGACAGGGAAAGCTTAGCCTTTCCCAAGTTCTCATTCCTCAAAGCAAACTGCCTAGGATCCCACAAGAGTGGGCCTTAGGACAAACTACTATGAAACTGCAAGACACCACTGCACCACTCCCACATCTCCACTGAACACCACACAGACTGGCCACAGTCACTCCATCCGAGGCGTGGCTCAGGTGGCTGAGCAAAGCAAAAGGCTCCCTGTAAAGTCTCCTTTCTTCTCCACCAAACCCCCCCCCCAAGACTACTCTACAGAGCAGAGCAATTCCAGGCTAGACACAAACTCAAACAACACATTATACTACAAGCAGTGTGACATGAGGATGATAAAAAAAGCTCTCAGCAAGAAGAACAATGGCAAGGACAGGGACGACGCCAAAAGAGACAACTGATGGTATGGCAATGGTGGATGAAAGAGGCTCTAAGGAGCAGAAGAAAAGACTGGAACAGTGACCTGTTCTAAGAACTGTCAGTCACAATGATCAAGATGGCTGTGAGAGACAAGGCCACATTTAGAATGCTCCCATATCCTGACAATCTTACAAGCCCCAGGACATTACAGCTCATGGCTGGAAAGGATGGATGGCAGTACAGCCAGGAACAAGGCCTCCAAAGAGATCCGACTCAATGCTTTCAAGATGTGATTCCAAGATGTGGCCAAGCCCACTGGTAAAAGAACAAGTGATATTGGCATCCTACCGAGAAGTACGAAAGTTCAAGAAGCTAGAGATGATGGCCAATGCTTATGATGAGCCCCTTAAGGGTAAAAGACAGAGAGATCTGATCCAAGGGAAGCCAAAGACACAGAACACACACCGGACAAGCCAACACACACTGGAACTGCTCTGCACTGCACACCCTACAGTTGCAGTCAAAAGTAGGGCTACTCCCTTTAGCTTACCTAAGAAGGCCCTTGGAGAGCATCCCTTTCCCCTACACTACTTTTTAAATCTCTCCCAGGAATTTCCAACCCACTACCCTGCTATCATCCCTTCTCTGGGCCCCGGCCCCCAACTTAGCTTTCAGATGACCAGTGATGTGAATCCACACTGGATGCAAAGGAGTCCACCTCAGCCATCTCCAAAGGCACTGGGATCACCAGGTTGGCCTCTTAGTCAGCTATGACAAAGAAAACCAAAATCAATGCACCAGTGTAGGGGCATACAAGCCAAATCCCAACAAGTCAGCTACTAACTGGGACCCTGCTCCCGCTCCCACTCATACTTGCAGTCTTTAACTTACCTATCAGAAGCCTCCATCTCCGATGTCATCTCTGACCCAGGGTAGCTCCCTCTTGCAGCACAATGAACCTGCTGAAAAATTTGGAGTGTAATACTGACACAATCTGGAATTTCAGGAAATTGCAGTGCTTCTAAGAAAAACAAGGCAAAGAAAAAAAAACATACAAAAAGCCCCAAGCACCTTAACAACCTTGAACACTCGATCCAAAAATCACGAACTATGCACTCAATGCTATCTTCTTCACAGTGTCTTCAAAGCCTCTATTGCTTTAGATGCCAAAAGCACCTGTTGAAAGAAAGCTGAGAAAACCTGAATGACCCCCCCCACCCCTTCATGGAAATAAAAAGACACCCTCACCCCAACTAACCCCACAGAAAGAATGAGCCTCTTTTTACCCAGGGCTGGGGTTAATATACCCCTGGCCGGGCCCGCCTCTCGTTCCCACAATGCCCGGGAAAAGGGAGGAGGCAATTTTACCAGAAGGGATAAAAGCACTGGGAGGAGCTGCAGCTGTTTGGCTGCTCTGCCTTAAATTCCAGGTGACTAAAAGGCTCTGTAGATGCCTTCTGTTTTACTACAGCTGCATCCACTGAAAGGGTAAAAAAGCTTCTTGTTTTGGCAGCGTAGACACATGAGTTGCATGATTCCTTGTTAAGTTCTGTAATTGTTTATTGGTGGCTATTGAGTCACAGGACTATGGAGGGTGGAGAAGAATAGTAATAATATACATGGTGTAACTCCTGTTGGGGTCTCTAATTAGGGATGTATTCATTATAAATAAAACTGAAAAAATAATGGGCTCTCTGGCAGCAGGAAGGTTTTGTGAGTGCTGGGCTTGCTCCCTTGTGAGAGATTAGGTGCCAGTACCCAGCTAGAAGTGCCCTGAAGTACAGATTGAAATTCTTAAAATGCTGAAAAAGGGGGAGCTTCCTTCAATTGAACCCCTTAAAATGAGAGACTAGGGAGTGTTTGTCTCTACTTAAATAGATGCCATAGCAATAAATGGGTTCTCTCCTCTGAATCCCGTAAAATACTGGAAAAAGAGGGGTTTTCCTTGCTTCAGGTCTCTCCAGTGATGGAAAAAGGGGGATTTCTCCCTCAATTCAAACCCTTATAAAGGAGGGACAACCGGGCTTTCCCCTCAATTTAAACCTTGGGATGATGAAAATGGGGGAGTTATGCTCAATTCCAATCAATAAAATAGCATTGTCAAGGTTTTCCCCTTCTATTTAAACTGGAGAATAATGGAAAATGGGGATTCCCTGTCAAGTGATACCCCTAAGAGCATGGAAAAGGCAGGGTTTCCTTCAAGTGATACCCTTGATAAAATTGCAGAGGAAGGGGATTCCCCCTCAATTTAAACACAGACATTTATGGAAAAGGAAGTTTTTTCCCCTCTGTTTAAATCCCTTTTCTCCTCATAATGCCCCTTTTTTTCTGGGGGCACTGGGGAAGGGCTGCCAAGATGAAAGGGGAAAGTGGAATGTTTCCCTGGGACCCCACATGCTGCCCTGCCTGCTCAGGTGCTGCCCCTTGGCATGAGGGGTTTTCCCTGGGCATTTTCTGGGAGCAGTGCTCTGTGCCCAGGTGCCTCCGGCTGCTCCCCAGCTCCTGCCGGATGCTCCGACCATTGTCCCTGGAGGGACACTCGGGATGCCCCCATTGCCCCTCTGGACCAGCAGCTCCCTGCACAGCTGTGCCCGGGGAACCCTCGGAGAGCGGCCTCTGGCAGGAGCCGCCCCCTCCTCATCCTGGCCGCTCACACCTGGGGCTGCTGCGGGCTGTGGGGTCAGCGGCGTCGGGGGCGGGCGGGAGGCGCGTGGGCGCCGGCCAGCAGGCATCGGCGGGGACACCTCCGTGCCGCGCGCGCCGCGCCTCTCCCACGAGAGGTCCCCGCGCCCCGCGGTGCCGTGCCGGGCTCTCGTTCCCCCCCCCCCGCGCCGCCGCCGCCCCCCGCTCCCTCCGGCCCGGGGAGCTGCAGGAAAACGCAAAAGCATCGAGGAAGAGCGGGCACCGGAGCTGCCCGAGCCATCGGCTTGCCCGAAGGGCGGCGGCTGCCCGCAGCCGGGAGCAGCCACCAAGGATGGAGCTGCTGTTTGCCGGGAGGTGGGAGCTGGGGGCAGCCGGAGCCGGAGGCAGGCTTTCCCCGGGAGGTGGGAGCTGGGGGCAGCCGGAGCCGGAGGCAGGCTTTCCCCGGGAGGTGAGAGCTGGGGGCAGCCGGAGCCGGAGGCAGGCTTTCCCCGGGAGGTGGGAGCTGGGGGCAGCCGGAGCCGGAGGCAGGCTTTCCCCGGCAGGAGGGGCCGGGAGGATTTCAGCTCGCAGCGGCTCTCGGTGGGTGCTGGATGGAGCCCGGGCTGAGCCAGGTGGCCGGTGCGGGTGCTGTTCCTGTCCCCAGGCGCCGATGAAATGGCAGCTCGGAGCAGCCTCGTGTGTCTGTGTGGAAGCAGCTCCGATGCTGGCAGCCAAATCAAATCAAATTGCTGTCAGATTTGTATTAAATGTGGTGTTTAAATCTGGAACTGCTCAGCTCCCCAGGTGGGAAAGTGCTTGGAGTAGCCAAGCTGAGCCGTTGTTGAGAATTCCAAGCATTGTGTCTTTACTCTCCTTAATACAGCGTTTAAATAATTGATACTTGATGGAGACAGTATCAGGGGGATTTGTTAGAGGGGCAGGGATGTTTTTTCACCTGGCAGTGTGTCGCGATAGTCAAGACTCCTTATGTCAAAATTAATTGATCTTCCTTCTTTTCCTTTTTTTTCCTTTCTAGGTTGTGGCTGAGTGGGAAGAATATTTCGGATAAAGAAATGAAATGCACGAGGGAAGCTTCATGTTCCCGTGGAGATGCTTTAGGCGCGTGCAGCTTCTGAGCTGCACCGAAACTTGAGGCTCCCACAGAAGCTTCCTGGTAAGCCTGAGTGGGTTTACTGCATGGGGGTTCCAGTCACTACTGGACATACTCTGAAGTCCTGGGAAAACATGGAACAATAGCTCTGAGTGGAAAAAATATATGCTCAGCATTCTCTAGGGAAAATTATAGTTGGCCTGTAAGTGTACCCCCACGTCTGCATTGGTTAAAAAGTCAGTCCCACACACTTTCCTGGCTGGTGTGAAGTTGTATAGTTCATCAGATCTGATCCAGTGTGTAAAGAAATGTTTACTGTGGACTTTCAGGAGATTATTAAACTTGATCTCCCTGGATTGACAGAATGAATCCACATAGGATGCAGAGCAGGATGTGGTTTCTCAAACAGAATAGTGACATTCTCGAAGAAGGCTACAAGCAAAGGGAATCTTAATTTTAGTTATTGAACACAGAAACATTTATATCTGCTTATGCAACTCTTAGAAGGGAAGAAGAACATGGCCATTCTGTGCAGTCCTATGTGGAAGTGTACTGGCTCAAATTGTCTTTCAAACAGCCAAGTGGCACCGGGTGTCACCTGGAAAAATTAAGTACTGGGGACACTTTACACTCATAAATGGCCTGACCTTGTGTACATGGAAATCAAGGGACTTCTGTAATGTTAGAATGGGTCTCAAATGATGGGTTTTTGCAGATTAGCAATCTATCCAAGGAATGATATCATAAAATTTTGTCTAGCAAAACCTGCTGCCAACATTTAAAAATATCTACCAAATGCTATTCCCGTTAAAACAGTCTTGTTAAAATTGTCTGTTCCAAACAGAACAAGATTTTACTGTTCTTGGTGATGTCGTTTTCCTCCTCAGATTTCTGTGAAAGCATGTGTTTCACAAGGCATATCAAAGTTGTCTCATGGGCAAAAACATGTAAACATCAAGCGTGTCATTTTCTTGAAATCCCCTGTAAAATGGCTCGCCACGCTGCCTTTAACCATTCAGAAGCATAAGAGGAAAAAAGGAATTTGCAGGCACTCCAAGGCTGGGTCTGTGGGAGATCTGAGATGAGCCTGTGGCTCTGCAGTCACCCATCAAGAAGTCACCCAAATGTGCTTTTTATCTTGCAGTTTCCACATTTGGGAGGCAACTACTGCGTAAAGGATCTGGGTTCTGCTAATGAAAAATATATCACAAGGTCCGTGTGTGGCTGGGTTGGTTCCATAGTTCCAGCCATACCTGCTGTTGTGATACATAATCCCAGTTCATACTCCTGGGAAGAGTTTCCTGCAGCAGTGCAGGTGGGAAGTTTCTCTCTTGCACTGGCTCCACATTGAGCTCTTTCTTCTTAATGCAGCCAGTGCACTGAAGGAGAACAAGCTCGCTTCTTCCTTGCCTGGTTGTTCAGGGTGAATCATTAACCAAGCACTTGAGTGACAAACCAAAATTGTTTGTTGAGTGCCTTCTGCAGTCTGCACGGACAGTTTGCCTTCTGCAGGAGGTACGGTTTTCTTCTCTCACGGAATGAAAGCACCACAGACCCCCTCTGCTTGCCGCTGTGCTTTAACCAGACCTGAAGTATGTACATAATAATACATAGATCTATATCTATCTACATATATATATGTACTGAAGTATATAATCTATCTATCTATAGAACTTCTTTATATGTATAGAAGTTCTGTGTTGCTCCTGCTTTATGCATGAGGAAAGGGCATACATATAATGAAGAAAGAAGTTAACTTTTCCTTGTACTCTTCCTTTGTAGCCTGTTGAGGCTTTTGGTGAGAGGAATTATATCTTTTTCCTAGCAGCACTTAATGAACTGAAATCATTCTCCAGGATGATGATGACATGCCAGTTCTCGGTATATGGATATGAGTCCTGAGATCCCACACACGGATACACAGAAGGACTGCATAATGTGCTGAAGATGGGGAGAAGGTATGCTTGGGTGAAAGGTGGGACTGTTTCTTCTAATGGCTGCTTACATCCAACAGCAAATACTGATTTCTCCCTTTTTAATGCAAGAGCACTTATCTGCCAGTGTTCAAACTGCATTTCCATGACATAAGAAGAGTTGTCTGGATAATTAACTAATACAGTTAAAACACATCAGTTTGAGCAGATGTTCTTGTCTGTGCTTTTAACGTGAATGGCCTTGATTTTGCAGCAAAGTCCGAGAGATGGCACCTGAATGCAAGGGTTTGGGTTTGTGAAGCTTTGCAGAATGATGGCCTATATTTATATTTCTTTCAGAAACTCCCCATAAGCTGCACACAAACCTCGTTTAGAGAGTTTTACTGAGACAGCAGATTCAAGCCTTCGTTATTAGGGGACGTCTGCAATGCCGTTGTCTGCTTGACATTAATTCTTCCAGCTGTGCATCGATGTATTGTAATGGCCCTGGGTTTTTTGGTCGCAGTTTGTTTCCTGCAGTGCCCTCGTGCCTGCGCAGCACTCGTGATGCTGACGTTGACCCTGGGCTGTGTGGCAGATGGGGCTGTCCCGTATCCGAAAGTTACGGGAATGTATGTAGGCGTCAGATGGAATGCTGGTCTCTCCGCTCACCCTTGGCTCTGTAATTTCGTCATCCAGCCATGGAGGACCTGTGCAGCCATAACTGGCCAAGGCAGTGGGTGAGCACAAGCTGCAGCTCTGCAGGAGATCAGGGACCTCTTGCCCACAGCAGAAACAGCAAGTAACTGCAGTTCTCAGAACTCGTTACCGTGCCCTTAACTGCAGTATTTCCCTGCTCTGTAATCTGGCCAAAGGTAGGTAGGTTTTGATAGGGATAGACACATTTCTACCACAAAGGTCACCTCTCTGCCAGATTTCAAAATTTCCCTTCCGAAGCTAGAGATCCTCATATAAAAGGTTGCCTGAATTTAGGTAGCGTGTGCCAAGCAGTATATTTTTCCTTTAATAATATTCCTGGAAATAGCGGAACTGTTTTGGCTAAAGCAGATGCTGAACTGTTCAGAATGAAATTCTCAGAGCTGAAATCTGGCGAAGCAGAGTAACGTGCCCTTTTGTTAACCCTGGGGAAGGCTGAGCACCGTGGCAGCAGGGAGGGGAGGTGGCACTGCTGGTCGGCAAACCAAGGAAACCAAGGAGCGCTGCTTTTAGCAAACTGCCAGCTTGAAGCCAGTGAGGAACATCCTTGGGCTCCTGCACTCTGTGTTTTTATGTTCACCTTAAATAATGAACAGAGAAACCCAGAGGCACCAGTGCTGCTTCCAGCTACCTTGAACTGCTTAAATAGGTAGTTTTAATCACCCAGGCTCCGTTCTCTCCACCTGTATTGCTCCTGGGCTTAAGGCTGGATGTATCTATGGAATCTCTAGTTATGTATTGGAGTTTGGCCTGAAGTAATTTGTGTTGCCGACTTGGTACTCTTTCCCCACCCTGGAAGTCTATCTGCAGAACCCCTCTGTGCCAGGCAAGAGAGTCCCCCATAGATGTTTCACTATACAGTTACATCTTTTGGGTTAAAGCCTTACAGGGCTATCATGTGAATGAGGACAAAGCTGTTTTTCTTCTTTGCTTTCTGCCCTGTCTTCTTTCTCTGTATTTTAGGACCCAAGTAACAGGGACATATAGCTCCTGTTCTGCTTCCTGGTTGTGTCACTGAAACTGCAGGAAAAACAAAAAGCCCTCCAACAACATTTTTAATGTTAGAGAGTCAAGGCACTACTTTCTTCTCTGGCCAGGATGTACCACAGAAATCATCTCATCCGCACATAGCCCGGGTGTGCGGAGAATCATTCCATGACACATGATCTTTACTAGAATTTTCAGATCTTTTTTGCAGTCAAAACTCACAGAAACTAATTGGGTCAGTGTTCATTGGTCTCAAGTTGTGTAGTTCCTAGTATCTGCTCTCCTATTAGATCCGGATTTCTTCGCTTCTGATGTTAATTAGATCTTCATTGCTTGAATTTCTTATCAGTCTTTGCCGGAGGCAGAGTCTGGGGTAGATGTTCCTAGATGGCCACTGAGGTTCTGTTGGTTCTGTTGATGTTCCATCGATGGCTTTATCTTGTTGGGGCTACTCCCAGTCTGTTGAAATGCTAAGCCCATCAGGCCTCACCTAGAGAAACAATGCCCTGGAAAGAAGCTTCAGTTCCCTTCCCCTGGGGCAAAGATGAGCAAACCTGGCTAAAGTCATAGATAAAAGATTTTTAAACTGGTATGTTTTCCAACAGTTGTATATAATGCTTTATTACATAAACGGGCTGGGAAAAGCTCTGGTACCCCTGACCAAGCTGGTTTTGTCTCAGACAGTGCTGTTATTTTGGGGCTAGACATGAAGCTGCTGTCTCTGGACTTGAAAATGAATATAGGAATGACTGAACAAACAAACGTGGTACACTCTTAAAAAATTGTGTGCCCATTGACCAAGCTGGATTACCATGCTCTTTCCAAATTCTTGCCGTGCAAGTTCTTCCATACCCTCACTTGCAACTCAAACTTTTTTTTGTTTTGTTTTGTTTTAAATGATACTGGTACCAGAGCACGGGCACAGCACTTCTATGAGCTGCAGAGCTATGAATATCTCTTTTTATGGATACAGTGTGTGCATGCTGTGGCTTTGGGCACAGGGTATGTCAGTGCTAGTGCGAGACTGATAATAGCCTCTAAAGATCATTTGAGAAGTTGCTTACCTTTCCCCAGGGAACAGGACACGTCTTTGTATTTCCACCTTCAGATACACAACCCACTTGTGGGCTTGACTGCATAGCAAATACAGTGTGAGAGTCATCCTTGCTTATGTGTATTTTTTTTCCCCCCCTCTCCTTTATGTTTTGCTTTGCCCTCTCGTTTGCTTTCTGCCTGTTTTCTCTGAGGCTAGTGATTTCTTGGCAAGTTATTGTTCATAATCAAAGAAAGGTAGTGGGCAAGCAGCAACTGCTGTCTCAGGTAGCCCAAGCTGACCCTGCCACTGCTTTGGCAGGAGAAAGAAGCTTCTTTGGGAGGAGCACAGCTGTCCTGGGCTTTGTGCACACAAGGGCTGCTCAGAGCAGCCCCTTGACCCCATGCTGGCTCTGTGAGCTCTGCCACTGACTGGTAACAGTGATGGCAGTTTGTGTTGAGGCTTTGTTCTCTGCTCCCCAGAGAGAAACATTCAACTGCAGAGTGACTAAGTGGCTTTTCAAAAGCTACATGATGAATCAGTGAATGAACAACAACCCCCAGCAGCTCCAGGCCCCCTTCTCTCTGCAGAACAATGCCTTTCTCCCTGTATGAAGATGCGCACGTAGGATAGGTTGCATACAGAGTTATGTATTTCAAAAGAAATTTGAATATTAATCTTTATATTGTAGTGATGCCACTGTCCTCTAGGCTCTGTAAATAGCAGCACCACAACAATGTGAATTATTCCTTTTATGCAAAACCCTGGCCAGTGAAATAGCTTGTCAATACAAAATAAAATTGCTGCACAAAGGTTTGACAGCTACCTTCATTATATATGTCAATCAAAGGATCCTAAAAGCTTTATTGTTCCTGTACAGAGTCTGAACAATATGCTAGCCCAATATGCCTCAAAGCTATTTTCTCTCTACTCCTTTCATTTAAAAAATAGCCACCAATAACTTTTGACAAAGAGTCTGAGAAAACTGCATGAGCAGCAAGGAAATCTTAGATTTTCTTGGGGATCTGTGGGCTGGAGCCTTCCACTCACTGGGCTCTGTCACATGTCACGGTAGATGAGATCTGGTCAGAAACACGGAGCCCTAAAATTACTCTACAAAACCCAGGCTGGCTGGGGTCGTGGGGAGGGCATGGGGAATTAGGGAGGAAAACTTATGCTGAATATGAACTACTTAAATAATTTTGGGTTAAGGCTTTTTGTTGCTTTCCCAGGTATGGGACATTCAAGCTCCTCTGTCGCAGGTCTCCCCCAGGTTAGGCTGGGCCTGTCTTGATGAGCTCTTGCTCTCATCAGAGCCCACCCTACAGCTTGGGAGTGTGAGGCGTGCGTATTTCGGCTGGATTCCCTTTTTCCATGGCGCTCGGTCCTGCGAAGCCCAGCTGTCACTTAGGGCTCGAGGTGCTGTAAGCGGGGCCGGGGTCGGGCGGGAGCGGGGCTGTGTCCCGGGAGGCGGGTCCGGCGGCCGGTGCTCCCGCACGGGCGGTGGGGCCCAGGCCGGGCCCTGCCGGGAGCGAGGGCCCGGCAGCCGCAGCGCTGCGAGCCCAGCGCGGCCCCGCGGCCGCGAGAGGGAGCGGCCGGCGCGCCCCGCTCCTGCCCGGCCCTCACACAGGCCGCCGGAGCCTCCCCGGGAGGGACGGACCCCGCGCCTTCGCTCGGCCCTGCTGAGGCCGCATCTGGAGTGCTGTGTGCAGTTCTGGGCTCCTCAGGACAGGAGAGACATGGAGCCTCTGGAGAGGGTCCAGCTTAGAGTGACAAAGATGATTAAGGAGAATCTCATGTGTGAGGAAAGGCAGAGGGTGCTGGCCCTGGTCAGCCTCGAGAAGAGATGACAGAGAGGGAACCTCATCAAAGTCTATCAGTATCTGAAGGGAGAGTGCCAAGAGGATGGAGCCAGGCTCTGGTTGGGTTTTGCCCAACGATAGTACAAAAGGCAGCGGGCAGAAACTGATGTACATGAGCAAGAGCTTCACTGTGTGGATGCCCAAGCACTGGAACAGATTGCCTAGACAAGTTGTGGAGTCTCCCTCTTTGGAGGTATTCAGAAGGTATCTGGACACAATCCTCAATAAGCTGCTTTGGGGGACCCTTGCATGTCTGGGAACTAGGTGACCTCCAGCGGTCCCTTTCCAATCTTTAACCATTCTGTGAAAGTGTGACATTGTAATCTTGTGCCATGACAGAGCAGACTAAATCTGGTTTATGAGGGTGTCATAACTTCTTTGTTCTGGGCTGTAGCTTAAATTAAGTTTCACAATTCAAAATATCCTGGAGGTTGGTTGTTTCCTCTAAGCCCTCAGCTTGGTTCTTAGCATGTGCTGGTGCGTGGCTTTGCTCTCAGACCTGGTCATGGGCAGTGCAGCAGCAGTACCTCAGGAGGTTACTTCCTGCATGCGTATCTGCCTGTGCCTTTCTGACAGCTGCTTTTGGGATGAGCTGCTGCTCTTGGCCTGTGCTAAAGGGCTGACCTAAAAATGTAAAGAATAGCCTTGCTCTTGTGTTGGGGAGCAAACCATGGGGATGCTCTGTGAGGATGCATGCAGAGGAGATACTGCAACAGGACTGCTGATCACGACAACTAGTGCTGGTGAAGAAACTGGTAAAATGGAAACTTTTAAAGAATTGAGGTGTTAATTCATGTGCTGAGAAAGCTGTGCTGCCCACTTACCATCCCAAAAACTGTGTGACATTTCACTGAGGTGCACTGCTTGCTGCTGCATCATGGCTGTGTCTTTGATCACAGGCAAAATTAAGCATGCTTTTGTAATCAGTAGACTCCACAAGTAGTTTCAAGATACATGGGAGTATATGGGAGTAAAAAGACATAGACTGACACTTCTCACAGTGTTGAAGTTTACATGGTGTGGTGTGTTCTCTCCCCATGCAGCATTGCCCTCCTGTACAGAGCCCTTTTATTCATGTTTTAAAGAATTACCACTGTTGTGGCAATGGCATAGAAGTTGTTTCGGTGCAATTTGTGGCGAGCACCAAATAATTGTGCAACAGAATGTCTGTTATCTGTGACAACAGCTGCCTTTCATAACTACCTTTGATTTCAGGTGTGCAAGACTGGACTAAGCTGAACGTAGGTGGTGCTGACAGGATGCAAAAGGCTTTCTGTAAGCAGAGTGGGCTGTGCTTTTCTCGCTTGTCCACCTCTGGCCAAGGACGTACTTTGTAGTGTGTGGGTGCAATGGTCAGGACACTGCAAACACTTTTGCTCCTGTGGTAGGGCTAGGAGCTTGGTGTTGTACATGGAAAAAAAAGCCTACACAAGTCTGAAGCTTCTGCTGTGAGCACCACTGCTTCATCTTGTTATTCTGGCCCTAAAGGAAACCCTCCTGAAGGAATGCTGTACCCAGCCCCTCTGTTTCTGTGAACAGGAGGTAGCGGTGGCTTCCCAGGGGGAATAAACCAGGCTTTGGTGCTTGCCTGTCTTACTTCTCTGCCTTGTGGGAAAATGTTACGAATCCCTCTGTTTGGGTGATTGCTCACGCTTCTGCACCCTCAGACTTCATCTGTCAACTTTTAGCAGTTTATTATGCACTGATGCTGGGATGGCTCTTGCCAGCTAGGAACTGTTTTCCAGTGTCACTCCCTTGTAGTGGGCATGTGGAACTGCTGTGGCATTTTCTCGATGTTTAATGTGACCTAATTGTGTACTTCCACTGTCTGGGAGGATCAGCTCTCCTGGTGTGACAGTTGCCATAAAATCAGCGGTGCGTCTCTGGCATTTGCAGCTGGGTGCAAGGCACAAGTTCCTTGATTTTGCTGCATCAGCCCAGTGAAACATTGCGGGGCTGTGTGTGCAGCCAACTGCCTTTTGTTACGCCTGGTAACAGCTTGGCAATGTTAAAAAAAATGTAACCTCCAGCTGTTTAATTTGCTCTAGGGAAATAAAAAGGCTTCCTAATAATCTTCATATTTACTTGGCACGTTTGGTTTGAAAGCAGATGGGTTGATTTACGAGATAAATGACAAAGCAAGAGAAGAAGAAGTGTGTCAGTGGCTTTACCATTAGAGAGGAAGGCATTTCTGATATGTGGTTAATCACGATGAACCGTTCTAGGTTTTGGGGTTTTTTTGCAAGTCAGCTTCTTGGACCTTCTGCCCACCAGCTTGCTCAGCCAACTAATTCCCTCCGTGCCCATTGTCACCTCTCCCTATGACCTACAGGTAGGGGAAGGTGCAGAGCTGTAATGAAGGAGAGGGGCTGAGGTGGCCATTCCTTCTCAGTTGTGCCTTCTTTGCCCACTCCAAACTTGTGCAGGAGCCTCCCCGTTGCAGCACTCACCCCCTCCCTGTGGCCAGACCAGTAAGTGCCTATGTCCTTTTGGATGGGCTGGGAAAGGGTCCTTCCTGAGGCACTGAGCAGAGCTAGGTTCTCCAGGCAGGCTGGTGCTGAGGCTGTGCCCTCCCTGCCAGAGCCATGCACCCGTCTGCCCTGGCAGGCAGCTGGCAAGTTGTGAAATATGGTTCAGCACTTTTTTTTTTAATATTAAATTGTGCAGCTGTCTTGGAAAGGATTAGAAATCAGTTCTGGAAAAGACTACAGTAGATTTTAGTGAAGAATTCTGCTGTGTCCTTAATTATTGATAAGCATCAGGATGTAAGGACACCATGTTAACCCTTCAGCAGCGAGGAAGATTACAAATAATCTAATAAATGACATTCGCAAATTTTCAGATGGAGTAGGTTTAGTTGCAAGTTCTGCGACTTAGAAGTGAGGAAATATCAGAAATAAGGTTTCTGCTTATTATTTTGTATGTCAGATAGCGTGTTTGGTGAGGCAACTGGGTTAGATGAACACTGTATGTCCCCTTCAACTGAAAGACACCATTCTACATTTCTGGTGGCACAGGCCTCTCCTAAGGGGTCCCAGATTTGCTTACCACCCCTGCCCTGGTTGCTCTCACCACCTTTCACTAGCGGGTTTTGCTCAGGGGATGAATCAGGGGCAGGTTCATGCCCACAAGGCTCCTGCTCTATGGCCCCAGGGCCAGGCAAGGCTGCAGGAGCACTGTGGAGGGGTTACTGGTTTTGGCAGCTGAATGGTGTCAGGAAAAGCAGCTTCCCTCCCTGCCACGTGTTTCCAGAGGGCTGCTGAATAAGTCAGGGAAGCCAAAGCAAGGCTCCTTTCTGGGCTCAGAAACCTCTGTGCTAGAAGAACCCGTCCCTGTCAGCTAGGGCCCCCCTTGTCCTGCCCATGGTGTGGGTAAGTCACAGGCTCCTCTTCTCTGTGCTGGGATGAACTGCCATGGGAATGCCATTGCCAGCAGCCTGGTGTGCTGGAAAAAGGGAGAAGGGAAGAGGGAATGTGGTGCCAGAGCTGCGTGCCATCGGGTTGTGTTTCCCTCTGAGGACAGAGGGTGTCTGGGCCGAGGTGAGATTGCTGGGAGTGCTTGGATGAGCTGTGCAGGAGACAGGGAGCTCGGGATTGCAGCTGCTGCTGGAACCATTGCCTTAGGTCTGCTTAGTCAGTGTCTGTGTGAAGTGGGACTTGTGCTGGAGAGGTGCTGTCGGGAACAAAGGACAGAGTAAATCCTCTCCGGGGATGCGCAGGGAGGGACTGAGTTTCAGGGAAGGAGAGTATTTCTAAGCCGTATCAATATTTCCCTGAACCTGGGGCTGGAGCAGTGAGGGGGGTGCTTGGGTTTGGCCTGGGCCTGTCAGGAAGAGCCATAAACGAGCCAGCCGAGGCCCTGAACCCTCCCTGGATGTTTGAAACGCTTCCACAGAAAGCCAAGGCAGTCATGATTGCAGAGGACAAGTTGTAGGCGACTGCTGACGATCCGTGGGGAATTTCCTGTGGAATTACCAGTCAGAGAGTGCATGCAAGCAGAGCACATCTTTTGGCTTTTTCCGGTCTGTCACCTCCTGTCTGGCTCTAGAGAGTTTTGTGCGCTCCCGTTCAGGAGGCAGCGTGTTTTCAGCTGGAAATTTGGGGTGGTTTTGTTTCCTCAGGGTCTGGGGTCTTTCCTGAGAGAATCAGCCCTCCCATAAATCCCCCGGGTTGTTCTACACAGCTGCTTTGGCCGTGGCTCAGAGAGAGAGAAGGGAAATGACTTTTTAGGGCGTTGAAATTTCTCCAGGCAGGAGTGGGAGGTCGTCTTGCCCCTCCCCAGAGCCCTGCAGGCGCATGGGAGTAGCTCAGTGCCGGCGCAGCTCTCTGAGCAATAACAACGCTTGGGAGGTTCGGGTGTTGATAACAGCTCTCCTGTCTCCTGGGGCCCAAGGTTCGGTCTCACGGTCCCGGACCGGTGAGGGAGAGAAGGAACTTGTGCTATTCCTGGAAAAGCTTCTGTTATTCCTTGTGCAGCCTTTTAATTCTGTGTTCTGATGGACTGTCCGCTGTTTTTCTAACAGGACTTGTCAGAGATTCAGATTTAGGAATTGAATTTGGGTCCGTTCACTTCAGGATCTTGCCAAGCCTGAAGGCCTGGGGCGATGACTGCTCTCAGCGAGGGCTCTTTATGAATCCTCTGTCAGATTTCCCTCAGTGCTGGGCAGGAAAGGCGAGGGTTTGGATCAGGAATTCTGCAAGGGGGCCCTGTGTGACCATTGGCTTCTTGTGTGTGTGTGTGTGCATCAGTGAGCCAAAATCAAGAGCAAAGGCTGGTTTGGTTTTACTAACTTAGAGTAACTTTTAAAAAAAGTAATCAACTTTTTCTTCTTTTTTTAATTTAGGTGCTGGAATTGCCTGTCTGGACGTGTGCTGAGCTCTCGCTGCTGTGGACTGTGCAGCCTTAATTGCTGCAGGTTCCTGTTCTTCTCACCAGCTCAAAGTACACGTGGGGTTTTTTCCCCTTCTATATAGAGCTGTTGAGTTTGGTGATTTTCCTGAATTGAGGATATTGAAGGTCGAGAAGGAAGATTTGTGTCTTTTTGTGCTTTTCTGTTGTTATTTTTAGCACCTGCTCACCATCTGGACATGGTTGGAATACTGGAAACATAAAAGTTTTTAGGTTCAGTGCTTATTTATGCAAACCCAGGTTTTTTTTTTTTTTTTTTTTGAAAGGTCTCCATTTGTCTGGGTACTGTTCCTGGTAGTTTGATGTAGAAAAGGTCACGTGAACAGCAGGGAGCAGTGAGCACTTGGAAGGGGGGGGTGCAGGTATTTCATCCAGGGTGGGGCAGTGAATGTGGCCTAGGAACAGCTCTCTGGTCAAGTGAGCAGCAGAGGAACTGAAGGATGCTCTTCCCCAGCAGAGCTGCTGCTTTGTGCTCTGGGCCAGCGCTGCCGCTGCTGGGCTTCCTCGGGGAAAACAGCTCCTTTGGGATGTGCTTTGCTGCAAAGCTTTCCCTGAGCTGGGTGTCTGCAAGAGGCGTCAGGATACCAGTGTCAGGAGTTTTTCATGGTTTCCAGGCTGTTGTACACAGCACGTTCCGGGCAATTTGCGAGCGTGAGGCAGAGCAAAATGGGTGCAATTGGACTCTGCAAATGCAGTTCAGGCAGACGTTGATCTTTTAACTTTTCCATGGCAGGTGCGAATTCTTGGGCATTTGTGAGTCTGCCTTGACGTGCAGGGATTGAAGGGTTTAGGTGTGGAATTGTTTGGCCAGCTTGCTCCAAGGCATCGTGTACTTCTGGAAGTGCCACACACCTCGCAGGACCGAGGAGCTGCTGGCTGGGTGCTGGTTCTGCTCTGCCCTGGGAACTGGGAGCCCCTGGGAGGGCTGGGGGTGACACCTGGAGATGGGCTGGGGAAGCCTGGAATTGTATCTCAGCACTTTTCTATGCAGCTCTATGGACCGGTGTGTGCTGAACGAAGCGGCTCTTCAGCACAATAAATTCAGCAGTTTGGAAAAACCATGGAATATCTCCGAGTTAATGATGGGAGAGGGTTGGGGCTGCTCCCTGATAACGTGCAGGGCTCGGGGGTGCAAAACGAAGATGGGGAGAGGAGTGGGGGCTGCTCCTCGTTGTCGGGGCGCCGCGGGCGCTGCGCAGCCTTCCCCTTTTACTTCCCAATTCCTCATTTTGTGCCTCCTTTTCCCTTGGGGATGTGCCCGGGCCGCATTCCAGCGGCCGCCGTGGGACAGCGCCTGCGGGCGGCGGGGTTTCCCGCGTGATTGACGGCCCCAACGGCCAATGGGAAGGCGGGGCGGGCCGAGGGCTGGCCAATGGGGAGGCGGCTCGGGGCTGCGCATGGCCAGTTGGAATCGGCGGGAGCGGTTGGGGCGGGCGGGCACGGACGGGCCCGGGCGGTGAGCGAGGAGCGGGATGGGGAACGGGACGGGGAACGGGATGGGGAACGGGATGGGGGAGCGGGATGGGGGAGCGGGGGAACGGGATGGAGAGCGGGGGAACGGGATGGGGAACTGGGGAACGGGATGGGGAGCGGCATCATATTTATTTTTATTTTTGGGTTTAATATTATTTTTATGTCTAATTTTTCCCTTCCCTTTCCTTTCCCTTTCTCTCTTCCACCTTTCTTTCCCTTTCCCTTTCCCTTCACACTCCCTTTCTCTTTCTCTTTTCCGTCTCTTTCTTTCCCTGATTCCTGAATTTTTTTGCCCCAGAATCCACAGCCCAAGCCACGTGCACACACTGCAGATGTGAAGTGTATTTTTACTGCCAGCAAGCACCTGGGAATAAAAAAAACTCAGCCCCAAAGCTTGATGTCTAAACAGCAACACAGAAGTTCTAAACCAGCTGTCTGGATTTGAAAAGACATATGTCTTTGGAAGTGAACATAGAGTTCAACCTGATGTAGTGATCGACTTAGGTTCAGCTTAAAAAAGGCCCTACCGACATTTTATTGTATCTAATCCCTGCTTTCCCCTGCGTTTTAGTTCTTGCCTCTCGGCCCACTCTGTTTCACGGGGCTGTACATGGTAAAACACTTCCCTGTGTGCTTTCTGGGTTTGAGCTGCCCTGCCCCGGCACGTAGGGTCACGGTTAAGTAGAAGAGTTATAAAACTTAGTGGTTCATCTCTTTTTCATGGGTTTTTGGGCAGAAGACTTATGGGCCCGGTGTGGGAATAACTCCCAGCCCTCGGCGTCTCGTTGACCGCCTCCCGTTGTCTCGCAGGTCCCCGAGGCGGCTCCGGATCTCCACGGTCACCGACGCTGCCGATTTTCCCGGCGCGCGCCGTTCGACGTCGAGGAGCGGCATCCAGAAGCTGTGTCGGAGCATCTCCATGGCTGGAATGTTTGGAGTAAGGGCTGCAGTCAGGGTGTAAGCTGAAGGGTGTGTGACTGTGTGTGTGTGTGCCTGTGTCTGTCTGCCTGCGAGAAGAGTGCGGGTGTGGAATGGTCCTAACCTTGTGTGTGTGAGTTTTGCCTTTCAGGCTTTTCAGCTGCTTTTTAAACTCAGAGTAAAAACAACCCAGCTGCGCTGTCTGGGGATGTTTTCCCTCCCGGCTGGGTTTGTTTATCTGGGACCCGGCCGGTCTGTGAGGTGCCGTTCATCGCCAGGGTTTGGGTGCCGACCGTGCCGGGGATTTGTCAGGCGGGATGATTTTGGGGCTCCCGGGAACCGCGTTCCCATGGGGTGCTCTCGAGACGAGAGCGAGGGTGGGTTTGTGTGTCAGCTGAAGGAGGTGTGTGGTGGATGAGTGTTTTCTTCTCCCTGTGCTGCTGTTGTTTTGGGTTTCCTGAAACAATAAAATGTAATGAATTTTCCAGAAATAGAACAATTGTTCCATTGTACTGATAGGGGGTTGGCTTGTGTTGCTCTGTGTTGGTGTTTGCTGCTGCACTTGCACATATTGCTCTGTATGTCAATTGGACTTTGACCAGTGTGCATATGGATTGTATTTGTGCTTGTGCTTGTGTATGTTGTTATTTCCACTTGCTTTGCTGAAGTGTAAATAAAAAACCCTCGTTCAATCAAGTTGAATAAACCCTAATAAAGATACCCCCCCTCCCCCCTTTTGGTTGCTCTCTTCCTTTGGTGTGGTTTAGTAATTTTTTTGCCGTATTTCTTGCTTTGCTGCTCTGCTTTGCTTTACTTTTCAGTCTATTCCTCCCTTGACTTTTTCTAACTCTTTATCTTTTTCTCACTGTTTAACTGTTTCTGGATGTCTCTGTCACTCTATTTCTCAGTTTCTTTTTTTCTCTTCAACACTAATTCTCTTTTAAACTCGATTTCTTTTTCTCTCAAACCCTATTCTGTTTCTCTATTCCTTTTTCTCTCTATTTTTCTTTCTCTTTCTTTGTGACTCTGACTTTCTTTCTCTCTGACTTTCTTTCTTTTCTCTGACTTTCTCTCTCCGACTTTGACTTTCTCTCTCTGACTTTGACTTTCTTTCTCTCTCTCTCTCTGACTTTGACTTTCAAACGACCTTTCTCACCTTCCCTCCTTTGTTCATTTTTACCTTTCTACCTTTGTTTGTTTCTGTAGCAGCTTGGAAAAAAACAGAGACCACTCTTTCTTCAGGCATGATCTGCCCCAGTCTTTGGTTAACAGAGCACAGAGGTGTTCAGTGCCATCGTGAGTCTTTAGGGCTGTGGCTCCTGCAGAGGTCCTTGGTGCTCTGATGGACGTGCTCCAAGCGTCCATCCTGGACTCCTGTATCGGGGGCGAGAAGGAAAGCATGTTTTTCCATGTCACAATTGTGACTTCTGCTACTGTGCGCGTAGTAGCCTTTCTCTGTGCGCTACCCTCACCTGCCAGGTCGTTTGCACCGCGCTGACCTGCGTTGTTTCAAACGTTCGTCTTGCGCGTTGCTGCACTCCTCCCGAACCCAAGCACGGGCTGGGCTCTTCTCCTTCTCGCTAACACCGCAAGTAAGAACACCGCACCCGTGCATGTGAACTCAGCAGCGCCGTGCACGTGCAGTTAAAAAGCAGTAATAAAACTCCTCAAACATAAAAAACCCCCAGCAAAAATACCTGCACATAAGCGGCAGAACTCAAAAAAGCAAAGGAATGAGCAACGACTTGGAGAGCGGCACACGCGCAGTAAATTGAGAAGCCGTGCCCGTGCAGTAACGCGGAAAACCGCACCGGTGCAATGACAGAAAGCGACGTGCGCGCAGGGAAGCGGGAGAGCTGCGTGGTGCTGCTCGCTGCTTCCACCTGCTGGTGCACAGGAGGCACTACAGCCACCCCGGGGAGCAGCTGCACGCGCGCATTGGCCCAACGATGCCGGCTGAAGAAAGCTGCGCGTGTGCAGGGAGCGGCCGCAGCTACCCACGCGCAGCGCCGCGGGAAGGCCGTGCGGGCGCGGCGGCTTTTTACGCTCGGTGCTGCCGCTCAGGGGGTAACATCCCGTACCGCAGGCCACGACCTCACGATTTCCGTGGGTGCCGCCGCCTCATGCTTGTCCCGGCCGTGTGGGGCTTCAGTGGCCAGAGCGCAAACCGCGGAGCGGTGGCGCTGCTGCCGCCAGGCATTCGCGGTCCTGTTGCTCGGATGCTGGGCACGTTCTGTAGGGGATAAAACGAACGTTTTGGGGGTAAAATGTGAGTTAATTTGTATGGGAGAAAATGAACGTTTTGAGGTAAAATCGGGGCAATTAGTAGGTGACATTTTGGGATGAAAATTGAGGTTCTTATCGGTAGGGGACAGACAGAGACAATTTGAGGGAAAAGACCTGAGCTAATCTGTGAGGGACAGAATGAACGTTTTGAAGGTACATACGAGGAAAACTACAGGGGACAGAGTGAAAATTTTGGTTTTAATATAAGAAGGGCAGCGCGCCCGCGCATGCGCGGTAGCCCGCGCGCCCGCGCATGCGCGGTAGCCCGCGCGCCCGCGCATGCGCGGTAGCCCGCGCGCCCGCGCATGCGCGGTAGCCCGCGCGCCCGCGCATGCGCGGTAGCCCGCGCGCCCGCGCATGCGCGGTAGCCCGCGCGCCCGCGCATGCGCGGTAGCCCGCGCGCCCGCGCATGCGCGGTAGCCCGCGCGCCCGCGCATGCGCGGTAGCCCGCGCGCCCGCGCATGCGCGGTAGCCCGCGCGCCCGCGCATGCGCGGTAGCCCGCGCGCCCGCGCATGCGCGGTAGCCCGCGCGCCCGCGCATGCGCGGTAGCCCGCGCGCCCGCGCATGCGCGGTAGCCCGCGCGCCCGCGCATGCGCGGTAGCCCGCGCGCCCGCGCATGCGCGGTAGCCCGCGCGCCCGCGCATGCGCGGTAGCCCGCGCGCCCGCGCATGCGCGGTAGCCCGCGCGCCCGCGCATGCGCGGTAGCCCGCGCGCCCGCGCATGCGCGGTAGCCCGCGCGCCCGCGCATGCGCGGTAGCAACCGCGCCCGCGCATGCGCAGTAGCAACCGCGCCCGCGCATGCGCAGTAGCAACCGCGCCCGCGCATGCGCAGTAGCAACCGCGCCCGCGCATGCGCAGTAGCCCGCGCGCCCGCGCATGCGCGGTAGCAACCGCGCCCGCGCATGCGCGGTAGCAACCGCGCCCGCGCATGCGCAGTAGCAACCGCGCCCGCGCATGCGCGGTAGCCCGCGCGCCCGCGCATGCGCGGTAGCAACCGCGCCCGCGCATGCGCAGTAGCAACCGCGCCCGCGCATGCGCAGTAGCCCGCGCGCCCGCGCATGCGCAGTAGCCCGCGCGCCCGCGCATGCGCAGTAGCCCGCGCGCCCGCGCATGCGCAGTAGCCCGCGCGCCCGCGCATGCGCAGTAGCCCGCGCGCCGGCGCATGCGCAGTAGCAACCGCGCCCGCGCATGCGCGGTAGCAACCGCGCATGCGCATGCGCAGTAGCAACCGCGCCCGCGCATGCGCGGTAGCCCGCGCGCCCGCGCATGCGCGGTAGCAACCGCGCCCGCGCATGCGCAGTAGCAACCGCGCCCGCGCATGCGCAGTAGCCCGCGCGCCCGCGCATGCGCAGTAGCAACCGCGCCCGCGCATGCGCGGTAGCAACCGCGCCCGCGCATGCGCAGTAGCAACCGCGCCCGCGCATGCGCGGTAGCCCGCGCGCCCGCGCATGCGCGGTAGCAACCGCGCCCGCGCATGCGCAGTAGCAACCGCGCCCGCGCATGCGCAGTAGCCCGCGCGCCCGCGCATGCGCAGTAGCAACCGCGCCCGCGCATGCGCGGTAGCAACCGCGCCCGCGCATGCGCAGTAGCAACCGCGCCCGCGCATGCGCGGTAGCCCGCGCGCCCGCGCATGCGCGGTAGCAACCGCGCCCGCGCATGCGCAGTAGCAACCGCGCCCGCGCATGCGCAGTAGCCCCCGCGCCCGCGCATGCGCAGTAGCCCGCGCGCCCGCGCATGCGCAGTAGCCCGCGCGCCCGCGCATGCGCAGTAGCCCGCGCGCCCGCGCATGCGCAGTAGCCCGCGCGCCGGCGCATGCGCAGTAGCAACCGCGCCCGCGCATGCGCGGTAGCAACCGCGCATGCGCATGCGCAGTAGCAACCGCGCCCGCGCATGCGCGGTAGCCCGCGCGCCCGCGCATGCGCGGTAGCAACCGCGCCCGCGCATGCGCAGTAGCAACCGCGCCCGCGCATGCGCAGTAGCCCGCGCGCCCGCGCATGCGCAGTAGCCCGCGCGCCCGCGCATGCGCAGTAGCAACCGCGCCCGCGCATGCGCAGTAGCAACCGCGCCCGCGCATGCGCAGTAGCCCGCGCGCCCGCGCATGCGCAGTAGCAACCGCGCCCGCGCATGCGCAGTAGCCACCGCGCCCGCGCATGCGCAGTAGCCACCGCGCCCGCGCATGCGCAGTAGCCCGCGCGCCCGCGCATGCGCAGTAGCCACCGCGCCCGCGCATGCGCAGTAGCCACCTTTTAATGCCTGGAATAAAAATAATAAAAATGCTGGAAAAGGGCACTTTTTATTTGATATGGTGTCATTCTCCTTTTTTCCATAGCTAAAACTCCACGGTGAGCAAGCAGAGCAGAAATAGGAAATGCAGGAGTCTTGGATTCCACAGTGGGATTAACTTCCCTTTTCTGCTCTCTTTCAGGACAGGAAAAACCACTGAACTCGCCCCATCTTTGGGACCAAGAGCTTTGGTGCTGGAGTAGGCAAAGCCAGCTAGGGCCCCCCTTGTCCTGCCCATGCTGTGGGTCAGGGACAGGCTCCTCTTCTCCTCTGTGCTGGGATGAACTGCCTAGGGAATGCTATTTCTGACAGCCCGGTCCTAGCCCCGGCTACTGGAAATGGGCAGAGGTGAAGAGGCAAGTGCCAGAGTTGCTTGGGGATGATGGAATTGTGGTGTTTGGCTGTGCCCAGAGGGGCAGGTTGGGCATTTCTGTGTGTCTGAGGACCGGTTTGGGTGCTGGGGAGCCCGGGGAGCCGAGCTCTCAGTGCATTCCCAGCTCACCCGGGGGTGGGAGCTGGTGCAGGGCTGGGTGACAGCCTCTGGTCGGGCTCGGGGCAGGCCCTGGCCCCGGCACAGACACGCTGGGGTGGTTTGGGGCCGCTTGGGGAGCAATGGGAAGAAAATGAGGGATGGTGCTGGGCGGAGCGATCGGCCTGCGCTCGTGTCAGCGCAGCCGTGCAGGGAACTGGGATCTGGGTAAAACACCGGCTCTCCTGGTGTTCAGGGATGCAAGGTCTGAGGGACCGGATTTACTTGGGGTTTTCCAGGACAGCAGGAAGAAGAGGAAATGTGGTGCCAGAGGTGCGTCCCATCAGGTTGCAGTTCCCTCTTTCCCATTTCCATTTCCTCCTCAGTGCGGGTGTCCCCTGCAGCCCATGAGCACGGGGCCGGTGACAACTCCCTGTCTGTAGAGAGATTCCTTATGGAACAAGGGCAGATGACACTTGTGTGAGGCTTACGACTGTTAGAATTAGACCGGGATGGGTTTAAGGAAAACTAGAACCGTGTGTTAATCTTACTGGTCAATGAACAAATAGAATCCACACTTCTATAAGAAAAAATAGAGTGTATGGAGCATATAGAAGAAGCTGGTTTTGCCTGCTGCTGCTGCTTGGCTGTATCATGTAACCCCATTCGAACTCTGCCTTCAAGACAGCTGTGAGACCGTGAAATAAAGAACTCAGCAGAACAGCAGCCTCCTCTGCTCTTTCACCCTGGTCCGAGAAGGAGGGGTACCCTGTCAAAGGCTCAACACTTGCCTTTCTGACTTTGTTTCTAAATTTCTACCTTTCTAATTTTGTTTGTTTCTAATTTTTTTGTTTGTTTGTTTCTAACTTTGTTTGTTTTCAACTTTCTCCCTTTAGAAATTTGTTTGTTTCTTGTATTTTACCTCTTTGTTTGTTTCTAAATTTCTGCCGTTGTAACTTTGTTTCTAACTTTCTACTTTTAAAATTTCATTTGTTTTTAACTTTTTACCATTCCTCCCAGCGAGGGCTGTGTGCAGAATACTAAAACCTGTTAAGTTCTTCACTTTTACGTCTATAGGCAAATGCTACTGATTTAGATGTAAATTCATTTTGAAATGAGCCAGCCCTCTCTGTCTACTCTGTCGCATACAGCAATATAAGAAGCTGGGAATAGAGATCCGCAGGTTTTGAGAATAAGGAGCCGGCGTTTTTCTGTAGGAAGGAAAGCAGCAAGCGCCTGGCCGCAGGAGCCGAGACGCTCGGGCTGCAGGAGCTGCAGAGCGCCCGGAGCCGGCTTTTCCCTGTGCTCTGTGCCTGCCCCCGGGCTGAGCTGGGCGGCGCTGCTGCCGCCCGGTGCCGGCTGAGCCGAGAGGGCGGCGGCCTCGGTGGCTGCCGAGCGTGGCAAGGAGCGGGAGCGAGCGGGGCCGGGTCTGTCAGCGGAGGGGAGGGGCGAAGGGCGGTTCGCAGCGCCAAGGGTCACGGCCGTGCATGAGCGGGGCCACAGCTATGGAAAGGAGCGGGCGCCGTGCGGGGCGGTGACCGCGGGGAATGACAGCGCGGGGGGCGGCCCGGCGGGGCCGGTTTTGCCGGGCAGCAGAGGCGCGGTCGCAGCGCGACCCGGGCGGGAGGCACCGGGCGGGCACGGTCGGAATCGAGCCGCCCGCGTGTCGCTCTCAAGGAGGCGGCTCGGAAAGGAAGGCGCAGTTCCGCGCTCTCGGGACGGCGTTAAGTGACGTTTTAATTAGAATATGACAGTATTTATTTTATTTTATTATTTTATTATCTGCCAGGACCTTGCAGAGGGTGGTTTACACTTCCGCCACACTCAAGATGGCGGACGCAGTAGGCCCCCTGCGAGAGGTGTCCCTGCCGATGCCTGCCGCGCTGGTCGCGGAGCCGTCGCCCGCCTCCGGCGCGGCTGACCCCGCCAGCCGTGTCCTCGCACCGGGAAGCACGGCGGAAAATCGCGCGGAAAGCGCGGGGCTGGCGTCGGAGTCCGGGCCGGATTCAGGCAGCCGACTAGACAGAAGCCCTTGTGAGGGGCGGCGGGGGCCCTAAGTGTACCACACTAAAGATGGCGGCTCGACCGGAAGTGGCTTCTGCCAGCACCCAAGATGGCGGCGAATGGCGGAAGTGTCGTCACTGCCACACTAAAGATGGCGGTCGTGTGCACTGTTTTCTGACCTTCTCAATATGGCGGCAGGGAAGGCCCCCCCAAGCTGCGTCTATTCGGCTGCCTGAACGCGACGCCGACGCCGACGCCAGCCCAGCGCTTGCGCGCAATTTTCTGAGGCGTTTCCCGCTACGCGGACACCGACTGTGGGGTCAGCGGCGCCTGGGGCAGGCGGGAGCGTTCAGGCAGTCGAATAGACGGAGCGGGGGGGGGGGGGGGTCCTTCCGGCCGCCATCTTGAGAAGGTCGAATAGCCACATCGGTGCGGTACCGGTGACTTCCGCCCTTCTTCGCCAGGAGCGGCGATGGCGGGGAGCCCGGGGAGCAGCGCTGCCGGGCCGGGGGCACCGGGGCGGGTGCTCCGGGCTCGGAGGTGAGCGGGGAACGGGGACAGCCCCGAGCGGACGGTGGGGGCCGCGGGGGATCGGTATTCCGGCCCAGGGATGAGTGTTCCGGCACAGGGGTGGCTGTCCCGGCACAGGGATGCGTTCCTGGACTGTCTAATAATATTATTTAACGATCGTGCAAGGAGATCTGTATAAAAAAATCCTCCGTGGTCATCCTTCTCCCAGCCCCGCTGTGTTTTCAGGACCTTGGGGGCAGAGTTTGGGTCTGGACAAGGCTCTCGGGCACAGGGTGGGATTCTTGGGGTGCAGGGCCAGGATTTGGACTCGATGCTCCCTGTGGGTCCCTTGCAGCCCAGGAAATGCTGCGATCCTGTGCCTCTGAGGGTGAAATAAAGGGGAGCGGTGGCGTTTGTGCCCGCTGTGTTCACGGCCCCGCCGGCTCAGGGCGGGTTAAAGGCGCAGCTGCCCCGAGACAGCGGGACCGGCCGGGGCTGCTCGCTCCCGGTGCTGCCGCCCCGTGGGGAGAGCCCGGCACTGCAGCCCGCGCAGGCGCTGGACCACGGGATGGGCGTGGAACAGCAGCGCAGGGGATGCTGAGGCAGCCCAGGGAATGCTGCGGTCCCAGGGAAGGCTGAGGCGTCCCAGGGAAGGCTGAGGCGTCCCAGGGAAGGCTGAGGCAGCCCAGGGAATGCTGAGGCTTCCCCTGCCCGGGGCACTCGGCAGCAAATCCCTGATGTTGAGCAGAAAAAGGAAAGTTCTGGGTTAGTGGGAGGAGGTTTCTGGAATGGAGCTGGGACAGGTGCTGATCCACGCATGGAATCACGGGCTGGTTTGGCTTGGAAGGGACCACCAGGATCATTTACACTCTGTTTGTTGTCTGATTGCACAGCGAAGAACATCCAGAACTGCCGCCTCACCCTCACGGACAGCAGGAATGTCTTCCATAGCTCTTGTTTTGGAATGGGAATGGCTGTTGGGAGCTCTGGCAGGACCAGGTAAGAAGAGAAATGGGATCATTGTGGCTGCTGCTGGAGGTGGTTTTCTGCTTTCCGGCTGTTCTTCTCATTGATCCTTTCACAGCAGTGTTCTAGGGCACATTTGAGGGTAATTCCAGGAATCTGAAACCAGATAAAAACTGGTGGGGCAAAAATGTGAACCTGATCCATTTCTGGTAATTCCAAGCTTCTCCCACAACTCCGTTCCGGGGGAAAGCTGATGAAAGGATAAAGATGCAGAGGAACAAGTGCTGTAAAGCCCCCTGGCGCTCTGAGAGAGCAAACCTTCCAGTACTCCCAGCAGATCTCTTGGAGAAAGTGTGGGATCACAAGGTTTTCCAGGAAAGCAAAACAGGGGCGGAGATGAGGGAATAGGCTTCCAGTTCTTCCTTGAGCTGAAAGCCTGGGGGAATTGAGAGGGGCCACAAGAACTGTTTGTGTAGGCAAATGGGAGTTTGGGGGCTGAATCTGAGTTTCTCTCTGGGGCGTTTTTGAGGGAAAAGCTGAGGTGCTGTTTAAGGGAGAGAATGCACATTTTTGGGGTGGAAAAGGTTTGATCAATATTGTAGAGGAAGTAAAATGTTGGGGGTAAAAGTGGATGCAATCTGGAGGGGACAGAAGGAATATTTTGGAGGCAAAATGGGGCACTCAGTAGTGGACAGATGGGGAACATTTTGGAGGCAACACTTGACAAACTCTCTGGGGTGGAGAACGACCACATGGAGGGAAAAATGAGGTGATGAGCAGCGGGCACGTAGGGAAGGTTGAGGGGGTAAATCTTGAGAAAAGCCCCAAGAAATCCTTGGAAGCAGGAGTGAGGAATTCAGTGGTGGAAAAATAGGGGAATTTTGCGGGGGTAAAACTTTAAAAGATCTAAGAGTTGAGAGTGTGTGTTTTTAGGTAGAAAGGATGTCTTGTTGAAGTTGGGCGTCTGGATTGTGGCATTTATGGATCCAGAAAGTAGAAGATAAAGGAGACTCCCAAAGCCTCGGTAGCTGTGTTAAGAAATCCGTCCCAGGGAAGAAAGGTACCTAAACCTCCTAGAAGTAGGGACTAATTAGCATGGGAAGGGGAAAACCCACCCCCAGTGGGAGAGAGCGCGCCGGGTAAGGGAAGAGAAGGATGCCCTTAAGAAGAAGTAGGGAAGGTGAATTTCTCGGCTTGCTGAAATGTATCCAAAAGTTTGGAATCTGGGTCTGTGTGGAGGCCGGGATTTTCTCGGCCATATGCAGAGCCCAGCACTAGGAATAAAGGAATTCCAGGCTTTCCAACGCCAAAAATGCAGTACCAGAGAGTTCTGTTATCCCGAGGACTTGGGGGATACTTGGCAAAAATTTCCGGGGGCCCAGGCTGGACCGAGCTTTTAACGCTCCCCGGATTCACGGGATCGGGGATTCCAGCGTGCCCTGCACGGGTTTTTTCAGGGAAGTCCCAAATCCGTGTGAGCACGAAGCAGAATCCCCTGGGAGCTGTGAAGGCAACAGGATATTTCTTGGGAATTTTGAAGGATTGGGTGAGTCCTCAGTGTTAGGTTGGAATGAACGCAAATTGTCCGGGAGTTGCTGGTTTGGGGATGGCCGGGTCTGGGTTTGGATTTGTGGGCACCGAGTGTTCCTTGTGTCAGCTTTAGGTCTTCTGGATTGGTGGGAATTGTCAGAGAAAAGAGAAGGCAATTGAAATGCGGAGCTCCATTCCCGGAGAAATGGTCAGGATGGGAGCGGGAAGGCTGTGGAGCTGCTGGGAGCTCCTGGAGAACAAAAGGATCTGAGGCCTGGAGGCAAAAGCTGTGGAACAAAGCCTGAAAAGGGTGTGGGGTGGGGCGGGAGGGGGAGGAGGGCACCGTGGTGGGGGGAAAGAGGGAAAGGATCCCTGCTCCGGGAATCCAGCAGGGACCAGGAGAGGATCATTTTCCATCCACTGCTCTCAGTGGAATCCTAATAAGGACGGTGGAAGGGAAGTGATTCGTTTGTTCTTAGGTTTGGAATGAAAGGTGCTCTTGCAGAGGGGACTATTGACCTGTTAAAATTCTGTTGGATACAGGAAAAGAGGGAGGAAGCAAGCAGCTGGGGAATGAAGGGGTGGATTTTTTGGTGGATACAGGGAAAGACACGGGAAGGGGCTCTCAAGTAGAATACACCTCACGGGCAGCACCAGGAGAAGCCTCAAGTGCCCTTTTTTTCCAAGCTCTGACATTCCAGAGGAGTAAGCAGTGGTCAGCCCATCACTTTCTGTATTCCTTGGATGCCCAGTGCTTTGTTGGGAAGAGATAATATTTGGAAATGAACAAATCCGGGGATGTAATTTCCTGATAGTAAAGCCCCAGAGAGCCTGGTTTTGATATCCTTCCAGCACCCAAACGCAGCAGAGGGAATCCTGGCGGAGCTGGAAAACGCTGTCGCTCCGTCGGTGGAATTCCTGGGAACTGGAAAGCAGCAGAAGCAGCAAGAACAGAGTTGGAAGCAGGCTCCAGCCGGGTAAGGCAGACACCAAATCCTTTGGAACTGGGCAGGGGTGGGAAGAATGAATTCTTACATTTGTAGCCCAGGGATTCCTGAGCAGGATCCCGGCAGGGAAGACTGCAGGGATCAGGCTGGGGCCTGATCGCAGCTGGGGGCAGCGAGCCTTGGAATTGGCTGAAGGGAAGAAAGAGGGATCCTTTGAGCACAAGGATCAGGTGTCAAATGCGGAGATGGCATCAGACAATTCCTCGGGAGGGTTTAGTTCCTGGGCCAAATCGATCTCCTGCCTTGTGAAGGAGCTCAGAGAGCTGGGAAGAGCCCAAGCAACGCAGGGAATGCACCGGCAGATAAAAGTGCCGGGGAACGGTGGGGAAAAGCATCCGAACAGGGGGCCTCGTTTTGTACAGGGACGGTACAAAAAATTGTCCGAAAGAATAGGAATGGAATGGGATTTTACGTATTCCTCGGAGGCCACAATCCAGTGGGAAGGCTGAGAGAAGGAAGCAAAGCCTAAAAAGGCAAATGAGCCAAATCTGCCCAAAGCCTCCAATGGCCACATTCCCTGGCATTGCTGAGGACTTCAGCCAAGCTCCAGGCAAAAGGTGAGCCCCTATGGAATCCTTTCTGGGAGACCATATCCAGCTGGGACCCTTCCTGGAGAAGGCCATGGGATATGGGTTATCCCAGGTCCAGAGAATATGTCATTTCCTCAGGAAAAACACTTGGATCACTGCATCACTTTCTTGTTTTAGGCTCACCAGTCACCCGGGCTATCCAAGTCCACCCTCCCCAGCGGGGAGAGCGGGAGCACGTCCAGCCATGGAGAATTTCTGGGAGAGCCCGGGAGAAGAAAGAAGGCTCCAGCTTCACAGATCTGTGTCATAACCCATCCTGTCGGCCGCTCCTGTTTGATCCTGGTGCATTTGTCCTCTTGGATTCAACCTGAGCAGCGCTAATTGCTGGCAATGAAGCAGCCTTTGGTACTTCTTTTCCACGAAACCTCTCCATCCTGCCCTTCAATCCTGTTGCAAACACGGGAAAAACCCAAATTTCCGTTTTTCCCCCCCTCTCCCCTTCACTTTGCCTCCTCTTTTCTTGCAGGCTTTGGGCTATCCAGGCTTGCATGTGGATTAGGCAGAGCACCCTGTAAGCTCAGCTCCAGGTGGGATTGCAGCGGTGTTGGAAGCACCAGGGATTCTCCCAAGGTTTGGTGTGAGGAGCTGCATCTTGGGAGGGGCTGGGATTTTGTGCACTTCTGGGGTTTTTTTTTCCTGTTTGCCTTTTGGGCCACCTCAGAGAAAAAGCTGAAAACCGAAGAAATTCCTTTCCAGCCCTTCAGAGGGGGCACAAAGCCACGTGCAGCTGAGGAAAGGGATGTGAGGAGAATGGCAATAATGGAGCCTTGGGACTCTGCACTTCATTCTTTTCACGTGTTTGGAGGTGCAGGAGATGCCAAACGCCACAGGAATTCTGTGTCTGTAACATCGGGTGCAACCTCTTGAAACCCAAGTGCTCAGAGTGGGGTTTTCCCAAGGGTAAATCCCAATGTGACATGGCAAAGCTTCAGCGAGGATTTCCAGGCTTGACTGCACAGCTTTTGGGAAAGCTCAGTAGCCAAACAAGATCAGATTTCTGTTGGATTTGGATCAAACGTGGCGTTTAAATCTGGGACAGCTCAGCTCCCCGGGTGGGAAAGTGCTTGGAGCAGCCGAGAGCTGAGCTGTTTTTGAGAATTCCAAGCGTTGTGTTCTTACGCTCCTTAATACAACGTTTAAATAATTGATCCTGAATGGAGACAGTATCAGAGGGGTTTGTTAGAGGGGCAGGGATGTTTTTTCACCTGGCAGTGTGTTGGGATAGTCAAGACTCCTTATGTCAGAATTAATTGGTCTTCCTTCTTTTCCCTTTTGTTCTTTCTAGGTTGTGGCTGAGTGGGGAGAATATTTGGGATAAAGAAACGAAATGCCCGAGGGAAGCTTCGCGTTCCCGTGGGGATGCTTTAGGCGCGTGCAGCTTCTGAGCTGCACCGAAACTTGAGGCTCCCACAGAAGCCGTCCGAAGCTGGAAGGGCCGGGGAAGAGAATTCCAGGAGAGGTGTGGGAAGCGCTTTCTGCCGGGTCTGGACAGCACCGAGGTGGGAATGACTTCAAAGTGTTCCTTGTCCCTGTCCTGTTCCCAGCCCAGGACCAAGTTGGTGTTCCCTGAGCGGCTGCGGTTCCCTGGATGTGGCAGGAGGAGGTCTCTGCCGGGGAGTGGGAGAAATGTCCCTGCCCGGTGCCGTGTCCTTGGTGGGCAGAGAGCGCCGCTCGTGGCAAGGGGCGTTTGTGAGTATGGAATCAGCCCTAGCTCCTTTTTAAGGGGGTGTTTTAATGAGTCATCAGCAGGGACCACTTTTAGCCAGCTTTAGTTAAGTTCCTTTTGCACAGGTTTCATGTTGCTTTGATGGTGAAATCACCAAACCCTGAAGTTTGCCAAATTACCCCTGAAAAGCTTTAATGAACCAATCCTGAGGGAACTGGGGATTGGATATCTGGGATCTTATGGCCCTTTGAGGCCATGTTGGGTTTACCCCTTGATTTTGGTGCCAAGGGAAACTCCAAGTTAAGAATAATCCAAATATGAAGCACTTCTCACAAAACTCAGCTTTGCAAACCTTTATTTGGGCTAAAAAAGAAAAGATGGGAATGCCCTTGGCAGAAAAGCAGCTGTGAGGCACAGCAGGCTTCAAATGCCTGTCAGCAGGAGCTCCAGGAGAAACGGCTGCTGGCTCCGGGCATCCTGGGCTTTCCAGGCAGGTTTTGTACTGGATTGCAAGGCAGTTTTCCTGCCTCTGGGGGGTGGCACCTGCATCCCGCTGGAAAGGGAAAATGTGGAGAGAGGGGCAAGCGGGAAGACGGTTGCTGCTGTGTGTCCTTGGATTGCAGTTCCTCCCGGTGAGTCTGTGCTGCTGGAAGTTTGAAGGAGATCAGTCCTGGAGTACGTGTGGGTTCACCTGTGGGGTTTGGGAGCGACGCTGGCCATGAAATTCCAGGGATGTTCCCTTTGCTGGAGTGAGAAGCAGTGGAAGCACTTTGCTGTCTGCTTCTTCATCGCCTGCGCCTCGGTCCCCTGGGGCTCCAGGTAATCCCCTCTCACCTTTGCTTTTCCAAGGGTCTCTAAATGAGGGCTTGAGCTTTGGTGTAGCTCCCTTTACAGGGAAGATCTGTTCCAGGAAAGGTCTCCTGGTCTGGACCGATGGCGTTGCAGGAAGAGCAGGAAACCCCGCAGCTCCTGTGGCTCCCTCATCCGATTTGCCTGCAGGCAGCAGCAAGGATCATTCCCAAGTGTCATCCCCTGGCTCCGTGACTCGGTGAGGTTGTGTTCCCCCAAAGGCCAGGGGCCGCTTTGTTTTGCAGCTCACGAAAGTCCAGCTCGGTGGTGCTGGGTTTGGTTTTTGTGTGCAATGAAGGCACTAAAAAATTCCCCTCCTTCCCTGGCACAGCCCTGGAGTGGGAGCAGATTCCCCTTATCCCGCAGTTATCCCGCTCCTGCCCTGGATCCCTGCGGTGCCGTGTGTTCTCCAAGCTCACAGCACTGCTGGCTCTAAACAAGAAAAACAATCCCTGTTCCTTCTCTTCTCCGTCCTTGATGTTCCCAGGCCCTGCATCTCCCTGGCTATTCCCTGTGGGAGTCTTCATCTCCATCCCACCTTATCCCGATCAGGTAAGGGTCTGAGACGTGTTTAGCAGCAAATGCATTCCTGTGAAGAAAGCCAAGAGCAAAGAGCATCCAGATGCAGAGAAGTCTTTAGAAAAGCGTTCCAGACGTGCAAATGAGGGATGTGTCTTCCTGCATCTCCTGTTGTTTTTCTCTGTCACGTTTTGGAAGGGTTTCTCTCAGTGATTTCCTGCAGTCCAGGTGTGTCCCTTCTTTTGTCCAAATCCAGTGCCAGAGGATCGAACAACTGACGAGTGGGGCCTGGGATGAAAACGGTTCTCCTAAAATGAGGGAAACAATGCTAGAAGAGAAATGAGCATCCTTTTAATGCCTGGAATAAAAATGCTGGAAAAGGGCACTTTTTATTTGATATGGTGTCATTCTCCTTTTTTTTCCATGGATAAAACTCCACAGTGAGCAATCAGAGCAGAAATAGGAAATGCAGGAGTCTTGGATTCCACAGTGGGATTAACTTCCCTTTTCTGCTCTCTTTCAGGACAGGAAAAACCACTGAACTCGCCCCATCTTTGGGACCAAGAGCTTTGGTGCTGGAGTAGGCAAAGCCAGCTAGGGCCCCCCTTGTCCTGCCCATGGTGTGGGTCAGGGACAGGCTCCTCTTCTCCTCTGCGCTGGGATGAACTGCCTAGGGAATGCTATTTCTGACAGCCCGGTCCTAGCCCTGGCTACTGGAAATGGGCGGAGGTGAAGAGGCAAGTGCCAGAGTTGCTTGGGGATGATGGAATTGTGGTGTTTGGCTGTGCCCAGAGGGGCAGGTTGGGCATTTCTGTGTGTCTGAGGACCGGTTTGGGTGCTGGGGAGCCCGGGGAGCCGAGCTCTCAGTGCATTCCCAGCTCACCCGGGGGTGGGAGCTGGTGCAGGGCTGGGTGACAGCCTCTGGTCGGGCTCGGGGCAGGCCCTGGCCCCGGCACAGACACGCTGGGGTGCTTTGGGGACGCTTGGGGAGCAATGGGAAGAAAATGAGGGATGGTGCTGGGCGGAGCGATCGGCCTGTGCTCGTGTCAGCGCAGCCGTGCAGGGCACTGGGATCTGGGTAAAGCACCGGCTCTCCTGGTGTTCAGGGATGCAAGGTCTGAGGGACCGGATTTACTTGGGGCTTTCCAGGACAGCAGGAAGAAGAGGAAATGTGGTGCCAGAGGTGCGTCCCATCAGGTTGCAGTTCCCTCTTTCCCATTTCCATTTCCTCCTCAGTGCGGGTGTCCCCTGCAGCCCATGAGCACGGGGCCGGTGACAACTCCCTGTCTGTAGAGGGATTCCTTATGGAACAAGGGCAGATGACACTTGTGTGAGGCTTACGACTGTTAGAATTAGACCGGGATGGGTTTAAGGAAAACTAGAACCGTGTGTTAATCTTACTGGTCAATGAACAAATAGAATCCACACTTCTGTAAGAAAAAATAGAGTGTATGGAGCATATAGAAGAAGCTGTTTTTGCCTGCTGCTGCTGCTTGGCTGTATCATGTAACCCCATTCGAACTCTGCCTTCAAGACAGCTGTGAGACCGTGAAATAAAGAACTCAGCAGAACAGCAGCCTCCTCTGCTCTTTCACCCTGGTCCGAGAAGGAGGGGTACCCTGTCAAAGGCTCAACACTTGCCTTTCTGACTTTGTTTCTAAATTTCTACCTTTCTAATTTTGTTTGTTTCTAATTTTTTTTTGTTTGTTTCTAACTTTGTTTGGTTTTAACTTTCTACCTTTAGAAATGTGTTCGTTTCTTGTATTTTACCTCTTTGTTTGTTTCTAAATTTCTGCCGTTGTAACTTTGTTTCTAACTTTCTACTTTTTAAATTTCATTTGTTTTTAACTTTTTACCATTCCTCCCAGCGAGGGCTGTGTGCAGAATACTAAAACCTGTTATGTTCTTCATTTTTGCTTCTATAGGCAAATGCTACTGATTTAGATGTAAATTCATTTTGAAATGGGCCAGCCCTCTCTCTCTACTCTGTCGCATACAGGAATATAAGAAGCTGGGAATAGAGATCAGCAGGTTTTGAGAATAAGGAGCCGGCGTTTTTCTGTAGGAAGGAAAGCAGCAAGCGCCTGGCCGCAGGAGCCGAGACGCTCGGGCTGCAGGAGCTGCAGAGCGCCCGGAGCCGGCTTTTCCCTGTGCTCTGTGCCTGCCCCCGGGCTGAGCTGGGCGGCGCTGCTGCCGCCCGGTGCCGGCTGAGCCGAGAGGGCGGCGGCCTCGGTGGCTGCCGAGCGTGGCAAGGAGCGGGAGCGAGCGGGGCCGGGTCTGTCAGCGGAGGGGAGGGGCGAAGGGCGGTTCGGAGCCGAGGGACACGGCCGTGCATGAGCGGGGCCAGAGCGGTGAAAAGGAGTGGGCGCCGTGCGGGGCGGTGACCGCGGGGAATGACAGCGCGGGGGGCGGCCCGGCGGGGCCGGTTTTGCCGGGCAGCAGAGGCGCGGTCGCAGCGCGACCCGGGCGGGAGGCACCGGGCGGGCACGGTCGGAATCGAGCCGCCCGCGTGTCGCTCTCAAGGAGGCGGCTCGGAAAGGAAGGCGCAGTTCCGCGCTCTCGGGACGGCGTTAAGTGACGCTTTATTATCACCTGCCAGGACCTTGACGAGGGCTGGTGCCACTTCCGCCACACTCAAGATGGCGGACGCACTAGGCCCCCTGCGAGAGGTGTCCCTGCCGATGCCTGCCGCCGGTCGCGGAGCCGTCGCCCGCCTCTGGCGCCGCTGACCCCACCAGCCGTGTCCTCGCACCGGGAAGCACTGCGGAAAATCGCGCGGAAAGCGCGAGATCGGTGTCGGAGTCCGGGCCGGATTCAGGCAGCCGACTAGACAGAAGCCCTTGTGAGGGGGGGCTTAAATGCACCACACTAAAGATGGCGGCTCGACCGGAAGTGGCTTCTGCCAGCACCCAAGATGGCGGCGAAGGGCGGAAGTCACGTGATTGCCACACTAAAGATGGCATCTCACGAGGCTTCTTTGACCTTCTCAATATGGCGGCAGGGAAAGCCCCCCCCCCCCTCCCCCCCCCCCAAGCTGCGTCTACTCGGCTGCCTGAACGTGACGCCGATGCCGGCGCCAGCCCAGCGCTTGCACGCAATTTTCTGAGGCGTTTCCCGCTACGCGGACACCGACTGTGGGGTCAGCGGCGCCTGGGGCAGGCGGGAGCATTCAGGCAGCCGGATAGACGGAGCGGGGGCCTTCCGGCCGCCATCTTGGGAAGGTCGAATAGCCACCGACCCGATCGCCGCATCGGTGCGGTACCGGTGACTTCCGCCCTTCCTCGCCGGGAGCGGCAATGGCGGGGAGCCCGGGGAGCAGCGCGGCCGGGCCGGGGGCACCGGGGCGGCTGCTCCGGGCTTGGAGGTGAGTTGTGAACGGGGACAGCCCCGAGCGAACGGCAGGGGCCCCGGGGGATCGGTATTCCGGCCCAGGGATGAGTGTCCTGGCCCAGGGATTGCTGTCCTGGCACAGCGGGGGAGCTGCAGGCACGGGGCACCGGAGCTGCCTCATCCGTGCGGGGCCCAAGGCGTCGCTCCGGGGTGGATTCTGTAGGGGACAAAATGAACATTTTGGGGTAAAATCTGGGTTAATCTGCAGGGGAGAGAATGAACAGTTTGGGGTAAGAATGAGCTGATCGGTGCTCGCCGGAGGGGCCAGCTCGGGCTGGTTCTGTGTTGCTGTGAAGAATTTGCTTTGTGGAAAGAAAGAGACACCTGAGACTGCCGCGGGAATCCTGGGGTGGAGCCGGGAAGGAAACCTGGTCTGACTGCGGGAATGGGAAGGGGGGGTCAGGAGGGGTCCTGGTCGGTCACTGGAGCTGCCGCCGGGAAGGCGACGTGTAACAATGTATAGCGAGGTGTAAGGAACATATTGATTACTGGATTATCTATAACAAGGTGTGAGGAACATATTGATTATTGGATTATCTATAACGAGGTATAAGGAAGATATTGATTGCTGGACTATCTAATGATACTATATAACAATCGTACAAGGAGATCTATATAAAAAATCCTCCATGGTCATCCTTCTCCCAGCCCCGCTGTGTTTTCAGGGTGTTGGGGGCAGAGTTTGGGTCTGGACAAGGCTCTCGGGCACAGGGTGGGATTCTTGGGGTGCAGGGCCAGGATCTGGACTCGATGCTCCCTGTGGGTCCCTTGCAGCCCAGGAAATGCTGCGATCCTGTGCCTCTGAGGGTGAAATAAAGGGGAGCGGTGGCGTTTGTGCCCGCTGTGTTCACGGCCCCGCCGGCTCAGGGCGGGTTAAAGGCGCAGCTGCCCCGAGACAGCGGGACCGGCCGGGGCTGCTCGCTCCCGGTGCTGCCGCCTCGTGGGGAGAGCCCGGCACTGCAGCCCGGAACGGCGCTGGACCACGGGATGGGCGTGGAACAGCAGCGCAGGGGATGCTGAGGCAGCCCAGGGAATGCTGCGGTCCCAGGGAAGGCTGAGGCGTCCCCTGCCCGGGGCACTCGGCAGCAAACCCCTGATGTTGAGCAGAAAAAGGAAAGTTCTGGGTTAGTGGGAGGAGGTTTCTGGAATGGAGCTGGGACAGGTGCTGATCCACGCATGGAATCGAGGCTGGTTTGGCTTGGAAGGGACCACCAAGATCATTTACACTCTGTTTGTTGTCTGGTTCCACAGCAAAGAACATCCAGAACTGCCACCTCACCCTCACGGACAGCAGGAATGCCTTCCATAGCTCTTGTTTTGGAATGGGAATGGCTGTTGGGAGCTCTGGCAGGACCAGGTAAGAAGAGAAATGGGATCATTGTGGCTGCTGCTGGAGGTGGTTTTCTGCTTTCCGGCTGTTCTTCTCATTGATCCTTTCACAGCAGTGTTCTAGGGCACATTTGAGGGTAATTCCAGGAATTTCAAAACAGTTGAAAAATGGTGGGGAAAAGATGTGAACCTGATCCATTTCTAGTAATTCCAAGCTTCTCTCACAGCACTGTTCCAGGGGAAAGCTGATGAAAGGATAAAGATGCAGAGGAACAAGTGCTGTAAACCCCCCAGGCTCTCTGACAGAGCGAACCTTCCAGTAATGCCAGTACATCGCTCTGAGAGACTCTGGGATCACAAGGTTTTCCAGGAAAGCAAAACAAGGGCGGAGATGAGGGAACAGGCTTCCAGTTAAGAATGGTTTGGTGGGTGTAGGAATGATTCTTGTATGTTTGATGCTTCCCTTTTTATTCCTGAATAATTTAAAAATGATTCCTTGAATAAATCATCTAAATTTGGGAATTTAAATTTGAGAGGGAACAGTGCAACATTAATACAGGCAGAGATCATGGAATGATGGAATGGTTTGCATTGAAAGCCCCATCTCTGAGCCTGTTCTGGGCAGGCTCCTGCCCATCGGCCACTCGTTGCAGGTGGACATGGAAGTGATGGAGGCGTTCAGGGAACGCTGATTGGTTTTCCCTGCCTCTGGCAGTCAGGTCATTAAAAAGACTAATTGACCTCTTCCAGTGGGGAGACATTTAAACAAGAGGTGCCAAAAAGAATTGGAGCTTCTGCACGATGAAATCTGCAAGTATCCAACTTAAAATCCCCCCTGGATCGTCACCGGTCCAACTCCCATGGACTGGTCACCTTGGCCAGGAGTGTCCAATCCTGCTGTCAATGCACTGGGCCGGGGTCTCATTTTCATTTCATGTAAAGACCCTCTGGGTGCCCCCCAGTCACTGGAAAGACCGGACTGGGCTCCCAGGGCAGTAATTCCAGGTGTTCTCTTCATGGGAATAGCACAGGAGCCTTCCCCTTGGCCAGAGGAGCGGCCAGTGCCTCCCTCAGTCCACAAATCCCCAGGACAGAACACAGAGAAAGCAACAGGAATATGGAAATCCCCCACAGTGGGAGATTCTGGTGCTCTGGATTAGATTTTGGATTTATAACGTTAAAGGGAGGGGTTTCAAAGACTGAAATATTATGTTTTATGACTCAAACATTTTCTTAAAAGACTTTTAAAACTGTATTACAAAAACTGCAGAAGACTCCCACACCCTGAATGGGGCCCCGAGGCCTGACACTGCTCGCTGATGAAGGTAAGATAAAGTAACAGCTCAGGGCTGGGGATATTCACGGAGCTCAGGCTTAACACCTCCAAGATGAGGAGCACAGCCCCAGGGCTATCAGCTGCCCGGGCTGGCACCAAGGGGTGGAGGGAGGAGAGGCTTTGGGTACCTTGGAAAAGCCGGTGGTCACAGCCGCAGTGACTGCCCATCCTGCACTGTGCAGAGCCCGGCTGCGGGGTCCTCACCGGGGGGAGGAAGCTCATCCACAGCAGAAGGGGTGACATGGCCCAGCACAGGGGCCCCCAGACCCTGCACCAGAGCACCAGAGATGATGCAGCAGACCCTCAGTGTTGCAAGGGACAGCGTCAAGCCGGCCCCTGCAAGAGAGGCACGTGGGCGTTCCCAGCTGGCCCAAAGTGTGCATTAACCCACGGAATTCTGCACCCTTCGGCTGGGGCAGCGTGTGGCGGGATGGCCACGGCGCCCACGGGGGACCCTCCCCACCGGCAGGGCGGATGGAGGGGAGCAACGAGACGTCGTTGGCACCCTCAGATGGGTGATGGGCTTCCATCCAACCCCTCTCCCTGTTCCCCACGCACCCTACCCTTCTGTTTTCTATTTCTCTCTCTTCCCTTCTCTTTGTCTCTCTACTATTAAATAAAATACATCCATTTTTTTGGCAACAACATCTAGCCTCGTTTGGTTTTAATCTCGTTTCTGGGGATATTTTGAACCTTCTAAGTTCTTTCTGGTTTAGGCACAGAGACTGAGCTTGCTTTGCTTTTCTGCGTTTAAACCGGATCATAACAGGGCAGGTGTGGAGGGGTTTTTCTCCCTCTCCTGTTCATTAGTGTTACCACTGCTCTTGTTGCTCTCACTGTTACTATGTGTTGTCATTAATCTCAAATGATTGTATTTGTCTTGGTTTCCATTCTTAAACTGTTCTGAGCTGGAATTTTGTCTCTGGTCTCTTCCCCATCCCACGGGGGGTGAGGGAGCGGCTGCTGGTGCCCAGCTGGGGTCCAGCCATGGCCCCGGGCACTTCTGGGGGCTCCGAACCCGAGGGACAGGAGCGGTTTTGGGCTCACAAAAAGAGACCCAGTGCTGCGTTTCTGGGGCTCAGAAGCAGGCGCAGAGCTTAAAAGCAGAGACTAAATCCTGCACTGTGGAGTCCTATTAGCGCAGGCCGAGGCCCTAGGGTATATCACTGTCCCACAGCCGTAGGGAGGAGGAGGAGGAGAGAAGATCCGGCAGGCAGGAATTGTGCAGCAAGATTGATTAATTATTTTACAAACTCTTTTATAGACTTCTTTCTTCATAGTCTAATTGGACAAAGGATCAGCCTCCCCTTGGGGGTGATTGGCTAAAATCCTAAAACATCCATTGTCAGAATATTTTTCTACTGTACCATAAAGAAGACTTTTCAAGGTTGCAGGTGGCTTGGTTGTTTACATAATTCTGCTACCTCTTCTGTGAGAGAGAAAAGTCTCTCACAGAAAATAGCAAGAAAATCCTTGCTAGCAGCATTTCTCGATCTACAGAGTCCTGAGAGCAGGCTGGTATGGCCAGAGTTGGGACTCAGAAACAGTGACTAAATCCTGTTCTCAGGGCTTGAGGAAGAGAGCGAGTCCTGTGTGTTTGGGCTCACAAAGAGAAACGGAAGTGCTGCGTTTTGCTGGACCTGAATTAAAGGCCAAGTGCCGTGTTTTGATGCTCAAAGCGGGCTCTTCGGGCCAGGGCGAGTGTGTGTCTCTGAGCTCCGAGTCCTGCCTCAGGCACAGCCCGAAGCCGGGCTCGCCGGCCCCACGCAGAGCTCGGGAGCAGCGACTCAGCGCCGCGTCCGGGGCTGGCGGCAGAGCCCGGGGCCGCGTCGTGGGGCCCAAGGCGGGCTCCGGGAGGGGCTCAGGGCTGAGAGCGGAGCCCGGCCCGGCGCGTCGGGCCCGGCTCGGGATCCCGGGGCTGCCCGGGCGCCGGCACAGCCCCGGCTCCCCGCGGAGAGCCGGCCGGAGCAGGAGCGGCAGCGCCGGGCTCGGCCCCAGCGCCCGTCCCGGAGCGGCTCCTCCCGGTGCCGATCCCAGCCCCGATCCCGCCGGGGGAGAGGCGGCACCGCCCGGGACCCGCAGCGGCCGCCGGCACGACCCGGAGCCCCGGTCCCGGGAGCGGCCCCGGTGCGGCCCCGGTGCGCGGGGCGGGCCCGGCCCGGGAGAGAGGGGCGGGGCCCCGAGCGATGGAGCCGCCCCCGTGCCGGGCAGGGCGGGCCCCGGGGCCGGGCGGGGCCGGGGCTCTGGGGCGGGGCCGAGCGGGGCCGGGCGGGGCCGGGGGCGGCTTCAGGGGCGGGGCCGGGCCCGGCTCAGGTGCGCGGGGCGGGGTCCGCACAGGTGCGCGGGGTCCCAGGGCGGCTGCGCAGGGCGGGGCCGAGGTGATTTAAGCCCCCGAAATCGCCCCTGCCGCCATTTGCTCCCTCAGAGCTCGGGGAGGCTGCGGCCGGGCCGGGCTCCCCCGGCGGGGCCCGGGAGAGGCCCCCGCTCCCCCTCTTTCTTCCCCGTCTTTCTTCCCCCTGTTTCTCCTGCCCTTATCCTCCTCCTTCTTCCCCCGCTTATCACCTCTTTCCTACCCCCCCCCAGTTTCTTTCTCTCTCCCCCACACCCTCCCTGTCTCTCCCAGCCCCCTGCCTGCCCTCTCCCCAGCGCCCCCCCACCCTCTCTCCCTGCTCCCCTGTGCATCCCCGACCCCCCCCGCCTCCTTTCTCCCCCACCCCTTTCTCCCCTCTCCGTACCCCGCTCCCCAACCCGACTCCCCTCTCTTCCTCCTCCTCTGACCATCATCCCTCACCCGACCTTTCCCTTCCCCCCTCGTTCTCCCCAACCCACCCCGACTCCTCTCCCTACCCCATCTCATCCCTCCCCGTTCCCTCTTTCCCCCGCAGCCGCGGGGCTCGGGGCGCCGGAGAATAAAGCCCAGAGGGCCGGAGCCCGGCGCCCCTGCCCTCGCTGGAGCCTCGCACGGGGGACCCGCTCGGCGGGTCCCCCGTGCAGTACAAAAACAGCGCCGGGGCTCCGGCTTTCCACACATCACACTGGGGATCCCCTCCTCAGGAGGGGTTCCCGGGGGGGGTGGTGGGTCTCGGGGAGGGTTGTGGGTTGAGGTGGGCCCCCTCCTCAGGAGGGGGTCCCGGGGGGGTGGTGGGTTTCGGGGAGGGGGGTGGGTTGGGGTTGGGGTGGGCCCCCTCCTTAGGAGGGGGTCCCGGGGGGGTGGGTGGGATGGGCCCCCTCCGGAGGAGGGGGTCCCGGGAGGGGGTCAGGGTGGGCCCCCTCCGGAGGAGGGGGTCCGGGGGAGGGGGGTGGGGCGGAGGGGGGACTTTCCCCCCCTCCAGTCCCCGCCCCCTCTCCCGGACCCCCTCCTCCGGACGGGGCTCACCCCGGCCCCCTCCCGGGACCCCCTCCTCCGGACCGGGGCCCCGGGGGGAGGGAGGGGGTGGGCGGGTGGGGGGGTCCGGGCGGGAGGGGCTGTTGGTTTGGCCTGTGGTCTCTATGTCTGTTCATGCCACAGAGTGACGTGACCCCCTCTGCTTTCCCCCCCCCACCCCCCTCCCTCCCCGGGGCCCCGGTCCGGAGGAGGGGTTCCCGGGAGGGGGCCGGGGTGAGCCCCGTCCGGAGGAGGGGGTCCGGGAGAGTGGGCGGGGACTGGAGGGGGGAAAGTCCCCCCTCCGCCCCACCCCCCTCCCCCGGACCCCCTCCTCCGGAGGGGGCCCACCCTAACCCCCTCCCGGGACCCCCTCCTCCGGAGGGGGCCCACCCCAACCCACCACCCTCCCTGAAACCCACCCACCCCCCCGGGAACCCCTCCTGAGGAGGGGGTCCACCCCAACACACCCCCCTCTCCGAGACCCACCACCCCCCCGGGAACCCCTCCTGAGGAGGGGATCCCCAGTGTGATGTGTGGAAAGCCGGAGCCCCGGCGCTGTTTTTGTACTGCACGGGGGACCCGCCGAGCGGGCCCGGCCCGTG